>NC_085020.1:2996920-3104786 GCF_963692335.1 Osmerus eperlanus
CTCTGGGTGTATCTCTCTGCATCTCTTGAAAAGAGGATGAGAATCCTCGAAAAAGGCAAATTCAGGGCATCTTAGATTTAAACTAATTTTCTGATCTGGAACGGGGAAGGGAATTCAGGCTTGTCTAGTCATTTGTTTTTCTCGTTTTCTTAAAGCAAAGATTTTGTATTACCTTCTCGTGTCAGAGAATGTTACGAATCTCTGGACCCTGTCAGTAGAAGTCTACTGGGTGCTGTTCCTGTCAGCCAGCTGGAACTTGCTGCATTGGAGGGTCGCCAGATTTCTGCATGAAAAGGTTCGGCTGCTCGAGATGATAAGTCAGTCAGTCCAGCGTGCGTTTCCAGAATCTTCCATTCTCCTCTCCTCAGAGAACACACTGTCTACCAAGGTGTTCTGGGCTGTTTCAGAGATTTATCATGAACGTTTTCTTCACGTTTATGCTATTTGTCTGTGTGCTCTCGCATATCTTGGTAGTTTCTATTTCTTATTCTATTTCAAATATCCCTTTCTCTCTATTCATCCTGGATGAACTAGACGTTTCATCTCCACCAAACTACTGTCCAGAAAGTGTCCTTAACCTGTTTACGCTCCTGTTTCGCCCGCGAGACAAAAATGCTGCTCCCCCTTCCTCAGTTACGACGCACTAAATTCTAAAAAATATATTTTTTAGACGCTACACATGTTATACATCGTTGGAAAGCTACGATTCTTGTGCTTCCATTGAAATAAACCAATTCAAGATCAAGTCGCAATAGCAAGCAAAGTCAACGTCTTTTTCCGGTGAACATTCCTTCAACAATGCCAAAGAAAAAAGTTGTACTCACCCTAAGTTGTTCAAATAGGTCCAGGTGTGCAAATCATGCCATCAAAACTTGATCTGCGTAAGTCCCAAGGGTTCAAAGTATCTAACCATGTAAAGTAATTCGTCCAAATACAATGTTTTACGTTCATGAATAGCCATTATCCTTTGTTTCATTATGCAAGTTAGCCGACGGAAGAAACAACTTGTTCACATAAAAGTGTTATTTTCTCCGATTTATCAACGGAGTATTTACAAAATGAAGGTCTCAAAATGTCCGTTGAACCCTCCCCTTTTGATTGACACCTTGTTCGACCCAATAGGAGCTTCCATGCCCCGTTGACAGCCCTCTAAAGCCAACTAGGTCTGTGCGTCCTGCCCCCCGCCCCCCCCCCACACTGGTTCTAAACAAATTTCTCGAACTGGCTTCGACTGGCTCTGAAATTAGCTCGTTAGCCTTGTAGCTGACAGCTAGCTGAAAATGCCAATACCTCATTTGTATGCGTCTGTGGAGCCTTCAAAATAACAGTCGATTGCGCAATATGGTTGACAGAATCAGTGTTCTTTGTGCGCCAATCCTTGGAATCAGATAAAGCACTCCAATGTGTTCATGCTTCAGTTTTTGTGTTTCAGTATTACTAATTAGGATTTAGCTATTATATATGATATTTCTAAGTACCAGAGATGGGCCAGAGATAACAATTATGAAAAATAATACCTTTTATTTGACCTTGACCTTGGTTACAAAGGTCATTTTGGAGTCTCCAAAAGACCCTTTTAGAAAATTCCTGGATGTACTCTTATAAAAACATGTGTCAAATATGAATATATTGTGGTATTATGTTTGACTTTTGATTTGAATTGGGTAAGGCTTCAACCTGTGGTCCAATTTAGTCTTCCAGATAATACCTACCACCTCTAGGCCTATCAGGCCTCTGTTTTCAAACAAAATCTAGGCGAAATAGAATTTTCACTTTCCTTGTGTTCAAGCTTCTATTACTCAACACTAGAAGGACTGACAGGGGTCCTGACAACAGGGGACATAACTTCAGAGTGTCAGCTTTCAAAAGAGATCATTTACATGCATGTACTCCAAATGGTTCAAGAACAGCTTCCAATTTACTTTGGGTATGCTGTTTAGGCGTTTTCAGGCAAATTTAACAGGAACATGAAAAGGTTAAACAACCTTTTTCCATATCTACTTCAGATAAGTTTATTTCTGTGTTACCCATCCCCCTGCTCCTGCACCTTTTGGATGGAAATAAACTGTGGTCACACTGACCTTATCGAGTTTGTTTGACGTCATACCGGAGCAAAAGTCTGCTGTGTGACCGTTTTAGAGCCTTTCTGTAGCTACAGGCCTGCTTCTTAGAACGTTAAGTGCATAATTGTACCTGAAAGCAGACTGTGGAAACTAGTGGTGAGAAAGTCTAAAGATGTCTATTGTCTAATGCAGCACCTGTGGTTTTACACAACCCTTAATGGAACTCATTCACAATAATCCATTCAGAGAGTAAGTGTACTGTGAGAGGTTTTACACTTTGTTTGTACTTAGTTGGACCCCCACAGGATTTTTATCCTATAATGGATTATTATGGGATATCAAAATACATTTGATCTTAACTATTATGAGCCATCAGTCTTTCCCCATGAAAAATGTTGGCCATTGTGCTAGACGTCTATGGAATACCATAGATATTATTTAAAAGTAGCCGCATTGTAGCCGCATTAATCTTTTTCTGGACTGTGACCAGTTAGCCCAGGACTGTAACGTGCTGGTACTGCCGAAGTACAGTTGAAATCCTCATGTTCCTGATGTCTGCTATCTTCAGTGTCGACCATGTTGTGTTCCTGTCATGCTTCCTTGACTCTGTGATGTCATCAGACTGGACGGCCTGGCGTGGATTGCTACTGTCAGCATGAGAGCGGAGCGGCCGTGCTTCAACTACAGTTCCTCATCAACGAGGTAAGACACACTTTGTGTGTGTGTATACTATTGTTTGCGTGTGTGTGTGTGTGTGTGTGTGTCAGCCCTCCCGGGCCCAGGTTCTGTAGCATGGATCTTGATGTGCTGGAAGTCTTGTAGGAGCAGAAGAGTGCAGACGTTTGCTCTAGAGCAGAAGCCAGTCTGTGTGACTGCTGCAGACGTTTGCTCTAGAGCAGAAGCCAGTCTGTGTGACTGCTGCAGACGTTGCTGAGTTGCAGGTCTGTGAAGTATCGCTTCTGATAGCTCTCCAGCCCACTCTCTCTCCTTCACTCTCACTCTCTACCCACATTCGGTCTCTTTTTCTGTCTTTCCAAGTCTACTTCTCCTCTCTCTCTCACTCTCTCCCTCTCTCTCTTTTTCTCCCTCTCTCTCTCTCTCTCGCTCTCTCTCTCTTTCTCCCTCTCTCTCTCCTTTTCTATCTATGTTTTGTTTTCATTCAGTCTATATATTGCCCACTATCCTTTCTCTCTTGTTCTCTCTATCCTTTCTTTCTCTACTGGGTTCTGTGGAAGACAACAGAAGGGTTTGTATGAGGACTTTCACAACTTTGGCTAATGACTGTGACAAGAGGGAAGGGGAGGTTATTTAACGTCCATATTATCTTGTGTGTGTGTGTGTGTGTGTGTGAGAGAGAGAGAGAGCGAGAGAGAGAGAGAGAGAGAGAGAGAGAGAGAGAGAGAGAGAGAGAGAGAGAGAGAGAGAGAGAGAGAGAGAGAGAGAGAGAGAGAGAGAGAGAGAGAGAGAGAGAGAGAGAGAGAGAGAGAGAATAGGAGACAGAGATAGACAATAGTGCGTAGTGTGGTATGTTTCCCAGGGGAAGTATTGATGTTAATATGAAACAAGACAGACTGTTTGTCCAACTCATTCAACGATACAGTTACATCATACCGATGACAACAAGCATGCCCATCGACCACAACGCCAATTGATTCAGACTCACATTCACACATTAACACCAGAATACAGAATTATCTACCACATCAGATTAATGTGTACAATATCATCTCATTACTCCTCGGGTGCATGCTAACGCTACATGGATGCTAACGCAACCATGTAGCCATACTCTGTCTTGAGTAAGTCTGCATATTTGTTTACAATGTCAGTGTGAATTATCTTACGATGATATCTAACTAACTCTCTGCCTAGAACAGAGCGGTGCAGTTCAGGGCGATGCAGGGAGGGGTGGAATGGATAAGGAGGAATTGATGGGTGGAGGAACTGGTTGGATGAAAGTGCCTCAGGCAAAAATGCAGATTCACCGTATATGTGTGTGTATACGTGTGTGTGTGTGTATGTGTTCAGGCTGCACATACCGAAAGCCCATTCTTACATGTGTGTGTGTGTGTGTGTACGGCCCATCTGTCACAGACAGTCTCCTGTCTGCTTTCTTTGATCCGCACACACACTGTCACGACTGAAGGCAGCAAGAGAACACACCCCTCCATCATCACAGGTCGTTAGCTGTGGGCTTTGAATGGCAGACACACATACAGATGAGCACCCTTGACATTCACAGAAGTATAATGATTTATTCCATTAGCTTGTTGAGCCCACGAGTAGCCAATCCGACTCACTCTCCATAACAAGACGTTTTATGAGCCGGGCACCCACCCACATATCCTCCCAGTGTAGCTCCACACATAGCTGGTCACCTGCTCCGAGGCCTCACCGGACGCATTAGCTTGCCCAAGGTCAAGCCCAGAAGTAATTCTTACAGTGATGATAAACGCCGGTGTTCGTTCGCGTCAGAAGGTTGGAAAAGGGTAATTAGATTGTTTGTTTGCTAATCCTGATTAATTATTCATCCCCTCGAATGAGTCATTGGAATTGTAAATAGGTTAGAGAGAGAGAGAGAGAGAGAGAGAGAGAGAGAGAGAGAGAGAGAGAGAGAGAGAGAGAGAGAGAGAGAGAGAGGCTTGTCTCTTAGTCTGTTTAGTTGTCTCTGCTTTAATGGTATGATAGGTAAGACTTGTTTAGTAAAAAAAAAAATCATTTTGTTCCCATTAAACATGTTGTGTAAGCTAATGAGTCGTTTAGCAACGCAGACAGCTCAGTGCCAGTGGAATGTCAATGGCAATTATGTTCCAGAAATCCTGTTCCAACCAATCACCTTTGGTGAGGCAGGCCTTCTTCCTTGGTTTATTTTGTGAAACCACTGTCAATCAAACTAAAACAGGGAAGTTCAGAAAAGAATTGAGAGCATTGTTTTTCGTATTTAAATGTATTTTAAAATGTTGCACATTGCAGCTTTAAACAACTGCCTGGTGTTTTTTTTTTTTTTTACCAGTTGGCTACAATTGAGTCCACAGATACTAATACTGATGTTGGTAAATGTACGGATTGGCTGTTATTAAGTGACTGTTGGATATCCGAAGTCCTAAGGTGTTTATCCATTAGAGACTTAACATTTACATTACATTTACATTACATTTACATTTAGTCATTTAGCAGACGCTCTTATCCAGAGCGACTTACAGTAAGTACAGGGACATTCTCCCAGAGGCAAGTAGGGTGAAGTGCCTTGCCCAAGGACACAATGTCATTCGGCACAGCTGGGAATCGAACCAACAACCTTCTGATTAATAGCCCGACTCCCTAACCGCTCAGCCATCTGACCCCATCTGACTTAATGAACAAACACACACACACACACACACACACACACACACACACACACACACACACACACACACACACACACACACACACACACACACACACACACACACACACACACACACACACACACACACACACACACACACACACACACACACACACACATAGTCCTCTCCTAAGCGTAGCGGTAGTTGGAAGTGCTATTTTGAGCTTGAAACAAAGACTGTGAATATTTACCTTGGCTCCAAACCTCCGTATCTATGTATCCATTCTTCCTGGCTCTCTCCACATCTTCCTGTGTCACCATCGCTGCAGATAATCACACCATGATGGGGTTCAAGACCCCGCACCCCCCTGTCTGTCTCACCCTCCTTCTCCTCCTCTCCTCCGTATTCTATCATTGTTTCTGTCTTTGTGGCGAGTCGTTAGAGCGAGGTGACAGAGAGCATGTTTCTGTAAACACAACAAGCACGCCGTCTCCCGGCAACGCTCGTCAAGAGTGACACATGACGATTGACAAGTGCACAATTCAGGATTGTGTCGCCTGGACTGGTGGCATCAGAGAAAGACGAATAACAAAGAGATACAGAGACAAAGGCAATGTGAGCGTGAGTTTGTGAGCGTGAGTTTGTGTGCGTGCGTGTGCGTGTTTGAGTGTGAGTCTGTGTGAAAGAGCCCAAGACAGACGAACGAAAATACGAAATAAATGGGTAGCGACACATAGTTCAACATGTAAACACCTTAAAGAGAATTCATGATAACGACAAATAGAAACAGGGATAGAATGATAAAAAAGGAGCCGTGAAGAAAACACAATTAAGCTCTTTATCAGACCTTTTAATCTCTTGATGGTGCCAGTTTTCCATCGACACATACCCCATCAGTCAAATTTGACATGGATTAGCTGAGCATATCCCCGCTAATGCTATTAGCTACGACATCCTAGCAGGGTCGGTGGATCGGGATGAGGGGGCACTGACATCAAATCGGACAAAGAAAGAGGAAAAAACACACGCAATTAAGTTATTCATTATTTTACTTCCCATTTAATTATTTTCCAGATTAATTTGTTTGGTTTGGTAAACAGCGATCATTGCTCACAGTGTAATGGGGTTTTATGAGGTAGCTGTCATGTGTTTAACCAAGATGGAGGAGGGATGGGCAGGATTAACATTGCAGGTTGCACTCCAACATTTTACGGAAACAAGAGAATTAGTCTATGAGGGATATAAGCCTTATCAAGCAACAATTAATCAGTTGGTGTCTCATGTATCATTCATACTACTTAGTGTAAACCGTTGCCTCAATCAAAATATGCTAATATCTTTAAAAAGATGTTCCGAAGAACCTTCAGCTAATGCACCCATTGATTGAGTACAACATGATGTACCCAACTTATTAAAAACCAACCCTCGCAGCACACGTGGTGTCCACACACACACACACACACACACACAGCACACACGTGGTGCCCACACATGCACACACACACAGCACACATGTGGTGCCAGTCCGCACACACACACGCACAGACACGAGAGATGGGTCTTGTGAAAGAGGGAATAGAGTCTGGGGAGCCAGATTAGAGAAGAGCCTTGACTGAGATAAGGAAGCCCTGCTTCTCGCATGTAGGCTTGTACTAGGTGGAGAGGAGGTGGAGGAAGAGGTGGAGGAGGTATATGGTGGAGAGGAGGTAGAGGTGGAGGAGGTATATGGTGGTACTAGGTGGAGAGGAGGAGGTGGAGGAGGTATATGGTGGTACTAGGTGGAGAGGAGGAGGTGGAGGAGGTATATGGTGGTACTAGGTGGAGAGGAGGAGGTGGAGGAGGTATATGGTGGTACTAGGTGGAGAGGAGGAGGTGGAGGAGGTATATGGTGGTACTAGGTGGAGAGGAGGAGGTGGAGGAGGTATATGGTGGTACTAGGTGGAGGAGGAGGTGGAGGAGGTATATGGTGGTACTAGGTGGAGAGGAGGAGGTGGAGGAGGTATATGGTGGTACTAGGTGGAGAGGAGGAGGTGGAGGAGGTATATGGTGGTACTAGGTGGAGAGGAGGAGGTGGAGGAGGTATATGGTGGTACGAGGTGGAGGAGGAGGTATATGGTGGTACTAGGTGATGAGGAGAGCAGGAGGGGATGTATCAGTGGCTTGAACTCCATACGAGCTTCAAGTTTCTGGCTGTTAAGGTCTGATGGGAGAGGCAGGTGGCCCGGCAGGTCCAGACGACTGTGACCAGGTGATGGTAGTCTGTGAATGTTAAAGGGGATCTTCAATTATTGACTATAGCTGTGATGCTGGCTGTCCAGGAACCTTCATCACCATATGTTAAAGATTTGTGTACATGGCCTTAGAAATGCTCTCACAAAAGCAAGAGACTCACACACACACACACACACACACACACACACACACACACACATCTAAACACCGCCACAGAGCTTCTTAATCCTTCCTAAACGAGCTGTTTACCTAGATTTGAATCTGTGTTTGTGGATTTCCTCCATACTCCCGTACCAAGTCTTTCCCCCCCGAGGTCGCGGTTTCAGTCTGGAGTTTATTTACCCCCTGGGTATCTGGCTAACTCCTCACCGCCTCCCAGAAGCAGCTCCGTGGGAGGAATTCCATTCCTCCAGTTTCAGTCAGTCGTAACCCTCGAAAGCCTGAGGGAAATAATGTCGCTCCAAGCTGTTTTGACTGTAGTTTCTGTTCGAGACAGTCTCTCATCCCTCTGGTCGATAACACACAAAAAGTGATATTTTAGGAGGAAACCAAACTGACAACGTGAGTAATGGAACTCATGTGTACTCATTTGTTCAACAAATGAACCTTTATTCAAGTTTTTATTACTTGGGTTAACTTTTGAATTACCGTCACAGCTAGTTGTCATGTAATAAGTTTGGAGCGACATAGAGGAGAACATTTGAAAGTTATTAATGGAAAAGGCAGTTTAGAATCTATCATTTCCTGTTTTAGTCCCCATGATGACAGAAGTCCACTGTTTGGACCATGAGTCATGACGTCTTGAACACTTACAGTCACGCACAGACACACACACGTGCCCACGCGCACACACAAGCACACACGCATATCAATGGGAGGGGGGAACAAGTGGAACTTAGAACACAGAAATCTGTGAGCCGTGATGGCAGCTCATTCAACTTCTCCGTGAAACGCGTCAACGTACCCCCAGTAAGAAACACCTTCAGAGCCGCTGTCTGGTACAATCAGGTGTCGCTGAATAAAACAGGAAGTACCAAGCTATGCCCTGTTTTCTACACACTCAGAGAGCATGCTATAGAGAACAATCACTTAGCAATAGGATCAACTATCCAAAACAAGGGGGAAATGTACCTGTGTGAAATGCTCTGTAACAGAGTAAAGTAGAGCAGAGTCAAATAGAGTACCGTAGATAATCCTCATCAATTACTCATCAATGATGCAAAAACCTTTTTCAAAACTTTTTTCGAAAATATTGTTTCAACTGTTCAAAAACAAATAATGTGTGTGTGAACGTTTCATATGTGAATGTGTTTGTGTAAAGACAGTCTGAATTATTTCCTAAACGGCCCCTCATACTCAAGCATGCATCATCAGAGGACATGCTGCTTTACACACACACACATTCAGATAATCCAAGCTTCGTCTTGTATAACCGTTGTCACTTCCCTCTCTGTCTCCAGTTAGGAGCTAATTTGCATTATAATCTCTGTATGAACTGACAAACGTAAACCTTGGTGGTTCTGCATTGATCTGATGGGAGTCAGGTGGCTGAGCGGTGAGGGAATCGGGCTATTAATCCGAAGGTTGCCAGTTCGATTCCCGGTCATGCCAACTGACTTTGTGTCCTTGGGCAAGGCACTTCACCCTACTTGCCTCGGGGGGAATGTCCCTGTACTTACTGTAAGTCGCTCTGGATAAGAGCGTCTGCTAAATGACTAAATGTAAATGTAAATCTAAGACCTTCCCCGACACTGGGTTGGTTACCGTTCATGACTCGCTCATCGTGTTCGACACAACTGTCTTCGTGTGTGTTATTGACGTGTGTCGAAAGTGTGTCACCTCGAGGATCACCGGGAGTCACATCTGTGTTGTTCCTGCAGGGGGCGCTGGTCACGGCGTGCGCCGACGACACACTGCACCTGTGGAACCTCCGTCAGCGACGGCCCGCCATCCTGCACTCGCTCAAGTTCAACAGAGAGCGGTGAGTACGCGGCGCACACTCAACACACACACCAAGTACAAACACACAACAAACACACACCAAGTCTAACTACACACCAAGTCCATCAACTGAGATGAAAAGCTGGGTTTGACTTCCCAAGGTTTAGTACGCCAAAATAAATAATACCTCTGATAGAATAAATCTCAGCGCCTCAAGGTTGACCATCAATACTGCAGAGGCAACAGCAGTATTGGCGATTTAAATATTTTATGGTGTTCGCTCAAATTCTTGAAAGCCTTAGACATTTTTCTCATGGTCTGCAACAACTAGAGACACTGAAAAAAGCTATTGCAGTGAACTGTATGATGGAACTGTCCTCACAATGTTGAAAAGCTTTACCTGGACAAGAGATATCACATCTTGGTTAAGGATTTAAAATAATTACGTAGTGCTATGTCTCAGATTAAAAACCTTTTAAGTGTGCCATATGTTTTTTCCTCAATCCCTATCAATTCGCAAGTAAAAGTAAAAAAACGAAAACAGACTCTTTCTTTTAGCCTTCAGAGGTAAAAGCTTTGGACTAATGTTGTTTGCAATGTGGGCATGCCCTTGACTCGTCTATACTGCCTCTGTTGACTTAGAGAACACCTGTGTTCAGCAGGAAACCTTCCAGTCTAGTTTTCAGCCGGGTGCTACCACACGACATAGCACATCCACACCTACACAATACACGTCTGTCTGATTCTGTGAAAAGGTCAGGCAGAAAATGTTTGAATGTTTCACCCCAGCATTCGGACGATTAGTAATGGTCAATGTCGTCTTTGGTGGCATGGAGTGTTTTGAGAATCTTTCCTGTTAAGTGCTTTTACGAACCTTGAGGAAAAGATGAAGTTGTAAGATGCTCTTTGTCTGGTCTCTCTTGTTTAGAGTTCTCTGCAGAACTCCACAGGAGCAAGGTGTGGAAAGTGGAAAAAAATATTATCGTAAAAACGTTATACATTCTTTTGAGTGTGGAGTTGTTCCAGAAATATGCTATTCAGTAGGCCTATTCATTCTTAACCATAATAGTTATTCACTGCTTTGAAATAAAACATTAAAAATTGAAGCTATTTTTCAAAATGTACAATAGGGGGATGTCAGAAATATTAATCTATCAAGTAATGCACAGTCAGTCGGTGAAGAATGCTGAACATAGTATCATTTGATACAGAATAAAAGGTCACATTTTTTACTTTTCTGACAGGGGATAATCTCCATGAAAACATTGCCATCATGTCTGGAATCAAGTGTCTGTGATTAAGTTAGCTACCATTAACTCTAGATCTCTTATAACTTTCCTTTTTAATTTGAGTTTATTTAACAGGCTTTACATGAGTTATAAAGTGTTTCAGTTCCCTTCAGTCTAGTACATCGGGTATTTTCTAAGGACTATGATCATTACAAAAATACACACTGTAATTAGATAGCATGACTCAGTTTCCCTGTCCTCTTAGTCAGTTTACAGTGAGCAGGTCATGGGTATTGCATTGAGGGCATTAAAGTTAATAAGATCACATTGAAAGTTCGACTGCATATACAAAGCCTTCATTTAAGAGAGAAAAGGTCCATTGTTGGTGAGTGTTGAGTCATGTCCAACACTTAAATACTTTACCCTGCATGTAAAGTCAGTTATCTGAACACGTCAGAACTAGCTTCTCAGCAGCAGTGTCTATTCACACAGGAAGCAGACACCTTCAGGAGAGGGAAAGGGTTTCAATCCCACAAGAAAACCGTCTGACATGTTAATCTATTTAGAAATGCCTTTTAAATCACAAAGCCGTTTCAGGGACGTAGATTTAGTTGTAGGAGGGATTTAGGAGCATAATGCTGAATTGGAGAACATTGTATTTGTCACCATGGATCACTGAAGTATTATGTTGAATAACTGTCAGGGTTTTAACCGTGAGTCAGCTATCAGAGGCAGCTCTTGAGATACGGTTGGTATTAGATATGATGGGTCTGTGGACCGAACTGGTCGGCCATTTTCTTCCATGTTAACAAGCCTACTTCGGTCTCTCCAAGACGGCACAGAGCTTCATTAAAAACGAATGTTCTTTTTATTAGCAGCCATTTCTGCCAAGTGCCAACACCTTGCAAAAGTCCACAGCTGACATTAAATGTCATGGTGAAGTGTTTATAAAGCCTGGCCTTGAGGGAGCTTGTGACACGCATGTCCTTTAGGTGAAAAGGGTTCATGCAAACCCTGAGGCTCACACACACACACACACACACACACATGGAAACACACACACACACACACATGGAAACACACACGTGAACACACTTGATCATTTCTGTATCACGGTGTACCAGGCAGGCCTTTCCCCTGCCAAGTAATTCCTATTAAAGTCATTTAAACCTGAGGAATTTAATTACCTATTCCAGCGATAACGTCTCTGTATGAGACAAGAGGGGATTGCAAGAAGAAGGTGTTTTTAATGGAGCTGTGGTTGCCGTCCAGGTGAGAAGTGCATGGGCTGTAAAATGGAAATTTTCAGTGATGGAAAATTCCAATCCCGGATGTGTGTTCTCAGTAAATATTCTCAGTGGGTGCTGATTGTGTCTGTATATTTGATGATATTCTCACCTTGCAGGTACTATTATATTTTACTATGACTGAGATTAATGGTGTGTAACATTCTCCCATTTGGATCAGCCAAAGCCTCCACTTAATCTAACTTAACTCTCCCATTCCCCACACATTAAACACTCTCCTCAGTATATCCCCTCTCTCTCTCTCTCTCTCTCTCTCTCTCTCTCTCTCTCTCTCTCTCTCTGTCGCTCTCTCTGTCGCTCTCTCTCTCGCTCTCTCTCTCGCTCTCTCTCTCTCTCTCTCTCTCTCTCCCGCACACATTGTACACAATTCCCCACACATAAAACACTCTCCTCAGTTAGCCAGTTAGCATCGACCAGCACGCATGCACGTAAAGTGCCATCACAGGCTTTTAATCTGGCTATTCGAGCCTCTCTCCATCATCATAACTCCTTCTGTAAGAATGACTGCCATTCAAAAGAAGGCTTCTAGAAGGAAGACACTTCCGGTTGTTTCACTCACGAAGAATTCCACTTGTATGATCCATCTGAGGGCTGTGGGGAGTTTGGGTCCGGTCTGGTCATTCACAGTGGAGCCGTGACGCTGAACGTGCGGGGACGATCATAATCTCACACAGTTGAGCCACATAGATAGAGGAAGAAAAGATAAGCCTGTGCATGTAGTAAACTGGTAATGCTTTCCTGTTTAATAATGTATTTAGACACATTTGGGTGGGAAAACGGCTTATAAATTCAAATCAGAATCAGAATTCGGTTTATTCGCCATGTATGTTATACAAACACAGAATTTACTGTGGCAGGGAGGTGCAAACACTAAACATATACGAATCTTAAATTAAGTAAAGGTACAGAAGTTTAACTATTCCTAAGAACTAAACAATCTAAGAATAAAACAATTTAAATATAAAATAAAATATATATAAAAATAAGAATAAGAATGAGCAGCATGGCCTCTTGTTCCCTGTCTCTTCGAGGTGACTGGAGGTGTGTGCGCTCACCCGTCTCCAAATGCGCAATATCGATTTTTAGCTACTGAGACACGTCATCACTTCATCCCCGCCCTCGCTCCTCTCGCGGTGTACCTGCTTCCGCAGGGGAATGGAGCCAGAGCGAGTTGTTTCACAGGTGGTGAAATCACTTCCAATGCTCCATTAGCCCTGTGGCTCCAAAGGGACATCTGCACGGCCGGCGTTACAGCTGTGTCTTCAGAGGCGGAGGGCGGCCGCATGCGCACAAACAACAAGACATGGATGGTGAATCATCTCCCACAAGGGGCGTGTGCGAGCGAGCGCTTAGTTTGCTCTTTGTCAAGTCATTGACCCCGGTCCATTACGTATTTGACACCCAGATGAGTCGCTTGGGAATCAAAAGGGAGGCACCTCAGTGAACACTTGGGTCACCTCCCAATTGCTTAAATCGCTTTTTTTTTGTATTTCCCGAAATGAAATAAGAGTCTATCACCTCACATATTTGTGGATGCAACTTTTGCCACTGTCATGATGCTCTCCATGTGCAAATCTGATTGGTCGAATTTGAGAGTTGAACTAATGAAGGTCACAACATATTTGGATGATGTCTCACAGGACAACAGCTCCAATTCATCACTTGACGTGTTTTACGTCATTAGAGTTGTTTCTTCCCCAGATACAGCAGACAGCTGGTGACTCAGCCCTCTCTCTCCTACGGGCTCATTTGATTGATAATTATGAGGTGCGCTGACAGCACCTTGTCAGCCTGTAGGAGTCAAACAAAGCCTTTGACTTTCACTTGATTACCCTCCATACCCCCCCCCCCCCCAACACACACACCCCTCCTCAAGACACACACAACATACACACACACCTCCCCTAGACACACACACATATACACACACCTCCCCTAGACACACACACACATATACACACACCTCTAGACACACACACATATACACACACTCCCCTCCCCAAGACACACACCCCCCCTCCAAGTCACACACCCATCCCCAAGACACACACACACCCCTCTCCAAGACACACACACACCCCTCTCCAAGACACACACACACCCCTCTCCAAGTCACACACCCCTCCCCAAGACAGACACACACACACACACCCCTCCCTAAGACACACACACACACTGTTGCTCCACGGCTCACTTTTGTTCTCCTTCTTTTTTTTTACAGCAAAATTATAATTATGCAAATGCAGACTAAATGAGGGAGGTCGTCTGGGCAGTCAAGGAGCGATCGCAGGGCTGTGAAACAGCCGCCTACTCACGTCTGATTGCATGCGTGGTAACGTTTTCTTCTCTGCCCAAGTGCTTTGGTTCCAACTCACTTATTCATATTTCTGGGAGCTCGGACACAATGGAATTATCTGTTGGTGTTTCGGTTAATTTTTACCAGTGGCGACTTTTTAGGGGTGCCCCTAATTTTAATCTCAGCACGCCTAAAAATAATAATAAGAAGAAGAAAATGATTATTGGGTGTGCTCAAGCCTTCGGCGAGAGCACAACCTTTGTTCTCTCACATATATATTATTATTATTATTCTTTTTGCCCCCCTAAAACTCAGTCAATATTTGGCCTACATAGACAACCTAGGTGTCAAAAGTTTTGTCTTGGTAGCGATTGAGTTGCTTCTATTGGGATTTACGTTCCGTTGCATGGTTTAGGCTCAAGTTACGTTTTTGTGGCGAAAAGTGAAGCTAACGGTGGCTAATTTGCTAGCCACAGTCACTGACGTTACTAACGTCACTACGTCACTAACGTCACGAAAACACGCGTGACTACCCGTAGCAGAACATTCGTTTCGCATCTGTTAACTTGGGGGATAGCTAGGCTAACTATAGCTTTACTTGCAAGGCAGCTGCAGAAACGCCACAAGCAAAGAGGCCAGGGTGATAACTATTTACTTATTTTAATTTGTGATGGGAAACACAATTGTAAAATGTAATGTACAATATTAGCTGATATTATTAAGGAAGTAGGCCCACGTCTACTTTCGGAAATGGTAGTCTACTATTTCACTGAGGCATTAGCATGACATTAGCCTCTGTTACCCGGGCAACACATACTACAGTGGTCTGTGATGCATCTGTTTTCAATCATTAAAATAAATGTTCCTCACAAATACATTTTCGTTGTAGGATTTATTATGACATTACATTACAAGTAAACGATTTGTTGGTGAAATTATCATTACCTGTGGTTTCAAACCAGTGTTGCTCACTGCAACGCTGTAGCCTACGCGAGACACACTACAAAAACATCTACACAGCTGTTTAGGAAGTCAAACTGCGACAGAACATGTTTGGCACTCCCCTTACTTAAATCAAAAGTCTTTCAATAGGTGAAACTATCTGACTACTAACCTGAACTTCATTGCCACAGCCTAAACTTTGTCAATCTGTTCATGAAAATAATTAATTTCAGCCTAAACCGTACAACGGAACGTTAAATAGAATTCAACCAACGCAACCGCTAACAAGACGAACACAGCAGTAGTCTAGTACTGTACTGTAGTAGTAGAATTTACCGGGGCAGCTTCTCCACACAGGGATATATCGCATTTTGCGTTGTTACTGACAATGATCGCTACCAGTGAGCTTTTTATGAATGTGCGATTTTCCACTAAATAAATGTCAAGCTTATTTACGTTTTTGGGGGCATATTTTCAGTCAGCAGATGGTACTGTTTGAATCGCGATTCTATCTTCTGCCGGTAACGTCGTAGAATAATCTTCAAAGGGGGTTCTTTATTAATGAATGAATGCAATATGAGTAGGCTAAATGCCTGAAAATATCACGAGAAGGGAAAACTTAAAAGGACGTTTAAGTCATAGAGATTAGGTCAATTTTTACACCGGTCTGCCAAATTTATTCGTTTTGATTCAGCTATGAGGCTGCCTCTTGCAGGGGAAATGAGAAGACATCATATTTCATTCACTTCACTCGTATTTTGAGTTGTAAATGAGCAGCAAAAAAAAGATGCTTTTAAATCTATGTAATATTTATACATAATAAGTAGGCCCTATGCATTTTTATATAAAATATACAGGAATATCAGTTGTAAAAATGGCATTAAAATCCCTGTACAACCGACGCAATCAAGCACACCCTACAATTTCCCCAGAAATTGTACCCTCTCTAGTTGTTTATTATAATTTGATGCTGGTAGTTCATGAAGAAAGGGACATCCTTAGTTTTTTCATTCATTCAATATTTTGCATAATAATACATAAATGTATTAATTGTTATCCAGTGAAATTAGGGATTTATTTAGCACTTTTGCAAGGCACTGTATTCATGTCACATTCTCAATGGGGACTGAGCACCCGTAAAGGTCTGATCCTAGAATCGTCCCTGATTTTTACAAAACGGTATGAATCGAGGAATTAATTCGTAAAAATCGAATTTGTGTAGTTAAGGGGAAAAACATGCTGTGTTTCATGAACGGAGATGAACCAGGGATCGCACAACAGCTAAGGCTTGAGAAACGCCTCATTTGAGAGATCACATCACCTGTTCTGCATGCCACCATCTCAGGTTTCCTGCTTAGAGAATTCAAATGTCTCAGTCAGTCACATCAACCCTCGACCATGAGACTGACATTCTCTCGTCAGGAACATTAGAGTCAAATACGATTCCCTCCCTCTCCCTTGCACACAAAGGCATCTTCTCCAGTTAGCTCAAGCATGCCTCCCATTCTGCAGCATCCATGAGTGGTCCAAATCCTTATTGAATTGTCTCCCATCTCATTTGTCTGCTATCTAATAACGTTGTCTCTGGCTGGGCAGGGCAAGGCGGGGAGGCAGCAAGCAGAGGGCCCAGCCCTGCTGCGTCCTGGTGAGGTAATCACCATGGACAGGAGTGAATTAGAGAGCGTTGATCTTTATTCCCCAGTTAAGGCGCTTATAAAGATGATGGATGCTAATGCAGGGGGAATGACTGTGTAAGCACCCCAACCCCCTGAATTCCTTGGAATATATGACACTGCATGTCACATGGACACATAACATGCTCGTAGCGTGTTCTGCCTCAAGGTTTTCATTGATCTTGTAGTAATTACATGTTCAGTGTAACATGCTACTTTTGCGCAGGACTACAACACAGGGTCGATGCAGGGGCTTTCAGCCATTTGACAGTTTGATGTGAAGCCGGAAAGGAAAATAATGACATCTTTCTCACAACTCTACCTGAACAAGAAGCTTTATACTGAATGTATGAAAAAGGTACCAATCTAGGAATGCTGTTGTTACAACAAGAGCTTCTAACCTGACTTGGCCTAATACCTGTCGCTTGAGCTCCCCATTAACTTAGTTTGCTACTGTTCACTAAAGCAATAGGAGTGAAATGTAACAGGGATGGAGGCCTCCCAACTTAACACAGGTGATGTTTACGTGCGTGCAATACTCAGATTTTTATGAATCCGATTGAAGCAATAGTTTGGTAGAAACAGGCAAATCTCATATCTGCAATTCAATGCAATGAACTACCACTACTTCCTGGATGAAACTGGATGATTGTTATCAAGCATATTGGAGATACTGTTGCAAGAGCTACTGTAGACTCTGGAACCATAGAGGATTGAGAACACTGGAAAGCGATTCAGTAAATGTTTAATGCAAACTCTTTCAATGCGATTAGGAACTGTTGGAACTGCTAGCGGGTAAATCATGCATGGTCAACACTCTTCTTTTGTTTTGCTATCCACTAATGTAGTTGTATTCATCATAATTCATTACAGTTCCTCCATTCAAGTGGAGATGGGTTAAATCAATTATTCAAAAACTCACTACCCTGAAGACATGCACTGTTTATGGTGCCCTCTGATCATAAAAAAAGTTGGGTGTTGTGTTTAAACACTACGACGTTACACACACACATTTGACAGAAAGTTACATCTATCTCAGTTTACTGGAGCAATTCATTCATTTGTCAAATGACGCTGTGGGATATTGATGAAAAACAATTCACTGTACAATTAACCCAAACATAATTATGATATAATGGTGGGAAAGTTATACTGTTTTGGTGAGAGTATGATAATTATTTGGGTGGTTATTATCAGAGGCAAAACATTAATTACAGAGCTGCGTGGTACAGAGCATGAGAACACGTATGCAAAACGTATCAATCTTAATGTCAACACACAAACATACTAATATAAACATGGATCCATACTAATGTCAACACACAAACATACTAATATAAACACACAAACATACTAATATAAACATGGATCCATACTAATATAAACACACAAACATACTAATATAAACATGGATCCATCCTAATATCTAACAGTTTTTGTTTCTGTCTGTCTTCCAGGATCACATTTTGCCACCTTCCCTTCCAGAGCAAATGGCTGTACGTGGGTACAGAGCGAGGAAACACCCACATCGTCAACATCGAGTCCTTCATCTTGTCTGGATACGTCATCATGTGGAACAAGGCCATCGAACTGTGAGTTTACACTGATCTACAGGATCTCCACCAGTAACAATAAAATCGTTTTTTTATTGACGTTGATAATTATCCTTGTCATCTGGATCATGCTGATTTTAGCACTAGCACTGGAGTATGTTAGTCATAATAATAACAACAATAATATGGATGTTGTCGTATTATTATATAAGATAAAGTTGGTGAGGATGATTTTGGTAATAGCATCTTCCATGCTGATGACTACATTTACATTGAGTCATTTAGCAGACACTCTTATCCAGAGCGACTTGCCCAAGGATACAAGGTCATTTTGTACGGCCGGGAATCGAACCGGCAACCTTCTGATTATTAACTGCCCGCCTGATTCGCCTGCACTTTTGGAAAGGAAGTGCAATGCATGCTGGGGTTCTTTATTAGGGAGTCAGGTGGCTGAGCGGTTAGGGAATCGGGCTAGTAATCTGAAGGTTGCCAGTTCGATTCCCAGCAGTGCCAAATGACGTTGTGTCCTTGGGCAAGGCACTTCACCCTACTTGCCTCGGGGGGAATGTCCCTGTACTTACTGTAAGTCGCTCTGGATAAGAGCGTCTGCTAAATGACTAAATGTAAATGTAATTTATTAGGGAGAAATCATGCCACAAACTGTGAGATACAGTTGATCAGGCTGTCACAGGAAGTGTTGCGTTGCACTGACTCATTTGCAGCAGTGGATTCCAGGGCGTTAAAGTCTAGCTCAAACCCCACCAGTCCATGTTAGCAAACTATGATGACATCATAAGCTCAGGGTTTCCTGCAGCACTTTTCAGTTAAGGCAGCCGCCTAAGCAACACACGCCTTCCGCCTTAACTACGCTGTTTTCTTTTTTTATAGCGATATCCGCCGTGTTACTCTGTCCTGTTTACTCCCTTTCATTCCAAACCGTGACCAACGCCAGTCTCCCTTCTCTGCAGAACGCATTAGTCTATCGCACAAACAGTTATACAACCCTCTGCAACAGGTGTTTACCTGCATTAACAGTCCAAACTACTTTTCTGCAGCGCCACGATACCATGCAACTTTGCTGTCAAAAGGATTGTGACAGATCCCGCCCAGGGTTGACAGTAAACAGCTTAAGCATCGGCCCCTTTTTCACTACACGACTCCACAAGCTTTCACAAAGAGCCTTTTTATTTTCCGTTGGAAGTCGCACACCTACGCCACTCTCCTCCGGTGCCAGTCTGACAGGCCCTGGAGAGCGTCGATCAGGCGTCGCACTTGCACCGAGACATCTTTGTGCTTGGCGACAGCCTAAGCTGTAGTTAGCAGTCTCCTTGGCTCTGATGTTGGCGGACCGCCTGTCAGTCACTCCGTTCTCTGACGGAAGTCCTAGGACACTGTGTCAGGGCGGGATTCAAGCTAAGTGGCAGGCATGTGGGTAGCAACACCTGTTGTGGAGGTTTATCGTCTGTTCTGGTGGATTGCACCTTCCCACTTGCCAAAGCTAGACTATTATTGGCATTAAAATGGGTTTTAAATATGAATGACCAATGATTATTATTATTTTAGTTATTTGCCATTTCGATTCGGGTATTGCCAAGTTCTGGTGGGTTGACAAAAAATGTGGCTGAAGAAATCAGTTTGAGTTGTTCTGGATGAGTCAGAGTTCGAGAGTTCACGTATGTCCAGGTAAGACACGCACTTGAGTAAGTGAGACATAAATCGGTGAGGGAAACAAGATTTCTGTGCTCATCAAGATGATTAAACAAAAAGCCAAAGGAGCTCTCACTGTTAAGACTTTGCAGAAGGATCTTTCTCATTATGAATGAAAATGAGAAACACTCCAAACCTGAAAGATAATCCCCTAGTGGATAAAGAGAGAGGGAGCGAAGACAGAATGTTCTTTTTACGTTGAGAGAGGCTTGAGCCCCACAGGTGCGTGAACAACTACTATGTGTGTGTGTGTGTGTGTGTGTGAAATTGGGGTGTGAAATTAAGTTCATTAAACAGTAGCTTCCTCTTGCCCACACAAGACACACACAGACAGACACATACACAGACACACACTGACATGTACAGTAATTGCTCACACACCGACATGACCTGCTAAGCTTTTCTATAGATTCATTTCTTACTAAGAACATAAACCTCAGCCAAGACTTCCAGTGCATTGTGTGTACACATCCCTGCTGTCTCCAGTTTTACATCCACGGAGGTCCAAAACAAATTCACTTTTCTATCACAGGGAGGTGAGCAAATAGCTTGCACTGAATTTATCTTAATTCAAATAACCATGCTGGCAGGAATGAGCTGTGCTTGATCCTTAAACTGTGCTCTATAGTGCAATAACTTTGTCCCAGAATGCATGGCCAGCTCAAAGCACCAGCACAAAATGGGGCAGCACCACTTCAGGCGTTAGCCATCGTAAATCAACGATTCCACACAAAAAATCCCTCCGCACTCTCCAACCAGACACCCATTCAGGAAGTGTGCCATGTATCCTCAATTCCCACGACGGCGACTGAACTCTAATGCGTTCAGTCTGGATCCTTGTTTCTGCAGGCTTCATGGGAGCCCTAGATTTACTTCCTGCGTGGGGAAGGGAAGTGTCGGCACCTCAAATCATAAGAGAAGAAAGGGAAACAGAGAGTGAGATAGCTGTTGCTTCCCTGACACGCTCACACATCATCATCTGTCTGAACATGCCTCTGAACACCAAGGAAATGCTGCTTGAAAATTTATTTTCATTGAAAATTATTAAGGAACCGATTCAGTCAATTTAAATATGAATGGTAGCATTTGGTTAATCTTCTCTGTGTTTTCTGTTCTTAACCGATCATTTTCAGACAGTTCCCTCCCAGGTTCCCTATGCCTTGGCATGACCACGTTAATGGTTTTTGTGTTTCCGTAATTAGCCCATTATTTTCTAATTAAGACAGGGTTTATCAGTCTAATGTAATCTAGGTCTTTCTGGCCTGCCTTCCTTGGCAGCAGGCTAAATTGAGACCGAATACCCAGAGGAGGGAAATGCAGGCCCATTCATGTTAATGAAAACACATGCTAACATTTCTCCTCCTTCCTCTCCTCCCTCCATACCTTGTCACATGATCGTATTTTCCTCCTGGTCGGTCCTCCGAGGCAGAGGAGGGTATGACGTCTTGAGGAGTTTGAGAGAGGAAGAGAATAAGAAGGGGTTTCTGCAGCAAATCGAAAAGGAAGGCTGTGCTGTTGACATTAACAGCCGTGTGTGTGTGGAGGAAAAATGAAAGGAATTGTGTGTGTGTGTGCGATTATGAGGAAGGACATGAGTTTTTAAATGAGTGAGAGAGAAAAGTGTCAAATGTGTGTACTGGAGGGCCTGCAAATATTTACGATACACAAAAGTCTTCGCCACAAAAGCCCCAAGTAGAACTCCACCAGCGTCAATGTCCGTGGAAGATCATTTGCCTGGGAGATGTAGTTCTGTTGAGGATTAATGAATGTGCATGTGTGTACTACGCTATTGGCAGTAGGCCACTATGTTATGTCCTCAAGGATCTGTCATGCTCCATTAGTGTCCTCTGACCCCGTCACAGCACACATTGCCTCTGGTTCAAAAGAAAATAACGAACCCACTCGTACTCGACTCAGATGCTCCGACACTCACAAGCTAACGAATATAAACCAATGCGATCCTATTAATATTTCTCCCCCTTTTTTGGTGGTACAATATCTCTTAGGCGCAGCGCTTTGCTAATCCTGCTCATGATTCACAGAGAAAAATCCACCTTTAATAATTGATGTGACATCATACGTGCGCTGTAGAGGAGGAAATGAAATCTGAAGAAAGACAGAACATCAAAGCTTCTCGCCAACTGACTATTACCATTGTTTGGTAAGACAAGAAGACAAAAAACAGAATAATCCTTTGTTAGGGCCTCACAGAAACATATTTTCATTATCTTGCTCTATTTATTTATTTATTTATTACATTGTTCAAAGCCAGTCCAAACTAGACAATTAACGCTAAAACATGCACAATAACTCTACTTTCACCATCCTTTAATTGGATTCTCTGCGTGGAAACACACTGGGAGGAGGAAATTCAGCCTAGTGGTTAAAGAAGTGGTGTATCGGCGGTGTTATACAAGTCTGAAACAGGGCATAGTCTTCTAGACAGGATGTAGGTCATTTCGATGCTTGAAGGCGGCTCAGACGGTAAGCTAGCGTTACCGTGTCGGAGCAAGCTAACCTTCGTCCGCACCGCATCAGCAGCTTTCAGAACAATGAACCGGCAGAAACATTAAGTCAGATGTGGGAGTCAGATGGCTGAGCGGTGAGGGAGTCGGGCTAGTAATCTGAAGGTTGCCAGTTCGATTCCCGGCTGTGCCAAATTGACGTTGTGTCCTTGGGCAAGGCACTTCACCCTACTTGCCTCGGGGGGAATGTCCCTGTACTTACTGTAAGTCGCTCTGGATAAGAGCGTCTGCTAAATGACTAAATGTAAAATGTAAATGTAATTAAATACTTAAATTTTGCTTTACATTAAAATCATACAAACGGCTCTGGCTCTCCCTCTTCCAGCTCCTCAGCTGTCTCAATACCTTGATATGTTTCTCTCACTTGTTTATTTACTGGGGGGAAAAAAGATACCTTGTTGTGACGGAGCGTGGCTAGCTACGTCTTTTACATACCGTCACACCTGTGTGATCATTAGATGGTTGGTTAGTTTACGTGTGCGTTCAAACTCGCACACTTGTTTACGTCCATGAATCTCTGGTCAGTGTTGTCAACCATCCTGTTGGTTATTATAGCCCCCCTCCACCTCCCTCCTGTTGCTTCTGTTACCATGGCTCCCCGGGACCCGCAGGGCATTTCTTTGTTCCCCACAGCAGAGCTTTTCTGTGGTCTCTCTGATAAGGTCCGCTTGTCTCTCTTTGGTGTGGCTGAGGTGGACGTTTTCCCCTCAGCCCCGGTCAAATAGGTCCAGTCCACCCCGGTTCTCGACATCTCCTTATTTGCATCATGTTAAATTAATAACCTTACTTTCACAGTTTTAATTTTTGTTTATTTAACCCCCTTCTCTTATCTCTGAACTCTTCTCCGGCAGAAAAGCTCTGCACTGTATGTGAAGTCTGTGGACTTACAATGTAATGTTTCAAGGTATTCCTGTCTCCAGCTTGGTTAAGTTGTACACTCCTCTGTATTGACTCAGAAGTATGTTTGTTTTTGAAACCTAATTAGACCCTGTGTGCATCTTTGTATGCCGTTACTAGAGGAATCCATCCTTGAACACAACAATTGAGGGTTTCCAAATGTTTTTGCACATTTCCATACAGATTGAAATTTGCTGAGGGGGGGAAAAAAAGCACCAAGTTTCCAACCTCATGAAACCAGGGTGCTGGTTGTGATCTGTCAGAGCATGTCACACACACGTTAAACACGTGATGACACGGTTCACATCCAGAACACTGGCGTTGCTAGGCAACTAGAGGTCCGAGGTCAGAAGAAATGAACTGGCAGGGTAGCGGAGTAGGTTGGCACCGAGCTAGCAATCACCAAACGTGTTTGTGTGGAGTATAAATCCTTTTGTAGCCAGATAATATGTTGGCTCAGTTCCATGTGGGGGTCTAAGTATTTGTGATGGGCTGGACTTGGGAGAATGTGTGAAGATTGGTTGTGTTTTACTGTGTGTGTAGCTAGCGGCCTTTGTAGAGAGTGACTGTTGGCAGTGGGATTCTGCAGGGAGCAAACAGCTGTCTGACTTTTCATCCTGGTGCTGAAGCAGATCCAGAACATTCTCTAAGGTGAATGTCAGATGGCTGAGTGGTTAGGGAATCGGGCTAGTAATCAGAAGGTTGCTAGTTCGATTCTCGGCTATGCAAACCAAATGACGTTGTGTCCTTGGGCAAGGCACTTCACCCTACTTGCCTCGGGGAGAATGTCCCTGTACTTACTGTAAGTCGCTCTGGATAAGAGCGTCTGCTAAATGACTAAATGTAAATGAATGTACTGGCAGCATGCCAGAGTGTTTTCCCTTACGGACTGAGCACCATCAAAGAAAGGCTCTAACCGGAAGTTTAGCTGCAAGCGCTAAACTCCTACAGTAGAATCCGTTGACTATTTGGTGGTTTAAATCTCACTTTGGGTGGTCTGTGCTGTTTTAAGAACACCTAGTGGTCTTCATGTTAATGTTGTTACACTGAGCTTTTTTTAATTGACTTGTTATTTCCACCTTTCCCTCACTTTCTCTCCATCACAGGTCGACTAAAACACACCCAGGGCCCGTGGTTCATTTGAGTGACAGCCCAAAGGATGAAGGCAAGGTGAGTGGGCGAAAAGCTAAGATAAAAAACAAACAATTTTCTTTCACTCCTTTTTTGCAGAAACGGTTAGCCGTTAGCCGCGGTTAGCCAGCCTCACTCTCGCCGCTCTCTCAGGACTCTGGTGGGTCGATCGGTGCCCAGTTCACACAACACCCATTAATCTCAATATGATTCAATGATGCTAATGCTAACACTAGCATTGTTAGCATTATCCCTCTAAGGCTAGCGGTCTTCCTTACCCCGGTAGGCGGGACCGTGGGAGATTTCATCCAGGGTAAAGGGTTCGGTCGGGTCAGTTGACGGTCAGAATCAGTAAGCACATCTCCGTGGCTACGAGGCAGGAAGCATCAAGGGGAATTGATTCGCTGAGGTCTTCCTGGCACTCGATGTGTGTGGGTTGCCGGGTGTGAAAATAGACTGAGAAGCTGTCAACAGGAAGATACAAACAGGGAGGGAGAAACAAACCTGCAGTGTTTAGGACATGGATGGTGAGACAAAGATGTTTTCAACGGTCTACGGCCAGAGTAGATTTTTTATTTATTTTTTTCGTCCTTAGGCCAGCCATATTTCAGCATCTTGATCTTTTCTGTGTGTATTCTGCCATGAAATACCCATGGCCTACATGTATAATGTGTGTTTGGGTATGGCGTTTTATGTATTTCCTTCTGAGTTCCCCCCTGCCCATCCTCTTTGTTATCTATTCCAATGCTCTACATGTGTGTTTTTGTGAATGTTCTTGTGTCCCACACGCGTGTGCGAGTCTGATGGTTTCCCGAACGAGGCTGAGAGTGGCGGCGTGGAGACGGGCTGTTTTCCGCCCCACCTGTTCTCCACTTCACGTTCTGTGATCTGTGCCTCCACTCAGTCAGGTCTCTCCACGGGGGTCTTTCTCATCCTCCCCAGAGACGCACGTCCTTTAAATACCCCTCCGCATCGCTCCCCCTCTCCCCCTGGGGGCTGGGGGCGTGTGTGACAGGCGATGCTCTCTGTTTAGCCCCCTCCTCACTCTCTGAAGGTGTATTTAGGGGATATTTTGAGTGTGTGATGGGGGGGGGGGGGGGGTTGATAGACACTCTCTAGCAACTTTTGTCTTCCCTTACTCTGTGCTTGGCGCTCAAGCATCTGTCGTTGTGTGTGTTTGTGTGTGTGTACTTGATTTGACGGCGGTGTTTATGCAGTGAAGCGTTTCGCAGCCTGGATGTTTGTTCCAGCCGTGTGTGGTTTTCTGTGTGTGCACATGTTGTCTTTAGCTTTGGGATAGTCTGTCTCGGCTCGCCTCCTGTAGTCTTTGCTGCTGTCGTCTACCAGTAGGCCTACTATTACAGATCTAATTCATGTGATTACTGTTGTTCTCGCACATACTATGATTACTCTCTTTTTCTCTGTCTTTCTCTCTATTTCTCTCTGTGCATAGCCCCTGCTCACCTCCCACATCTCATTAATTCAAAAACAGCTGACTCTGGATTTTAGATTTTTTAAATTTTGCTGACAAAGGCCACATCGTTTTTTATCTCCTTCCTCTCTTCTACTCTTTCTCAGCATCTCTCTCTCTCCCCTCTCTCTCTCTCTCTCTCTCTCTCTCTCTCTCTCTCTCTCTCTCTCTCTCTCTCTCTCTCTCTCTCTCTCTCTCTCTCTCTCTCTCTCTCTCTGTCTCTCTCTCATATATGAACCCAACCTTTTGCTCTCGAGAAATCACCCAGATTTTAGCTTCTGCTTCCTCATCCTAAAACGTAAATCCTCTTCAAACCACGCACACACACACATGCACACACACACGGGTAAAGCCAGCCAGCAAATAGCCTGTGTGTGGTTCACTACTGGTAGGGATCATCCTTCCCAATCCTCCCTAATCACATCTCACTCTGGAGAAGGAGCTCACGAGAGTTACCAGCCAGGCACAAGAGAGTTTGGAGGGGGAAGAGATGGAGAGGGAGGGAGAGACGGAGGGAGAGAGAGAGATATATAGACAAAAGTAGGAATTATTTAGATATTTAGAGAGAGAGAGGAAAGAGGGGTGGACTAAGTGCAGAGTTGTTTACCAAGTCTGGCTTTAGTGTTATATTAGCGTCAAATTTTGTTGGGGCAGTTGAAGTGTCCTTAGCAGCAGTTTCCTAACGTGAGTCATATCTTGTGCTTTTTCCAATCCCAGAGTAAAGTTTTGCTCAAAACAGTTTTGGACTTCTCATGAAGTTAACAATACAAATTCAGAAACGTCCTCTTCTGTACGTCTAACTTCTCCTTTTTCCTTTTCTTCTTCCTTTCCTCGTGCCACTCATCCGTCATCCGTCCCCCACAGCTGTTGATTGGGTTTGAGAGTGGAACCGTCGTTCAGTGGGACCTTCGGGCCAAGAAGGCGGACTACAGAGTCTCCTATGATGAGGTGAGCTCGCTCCACACACTTTCGCCAGGTACTTCATCTTATCCTCCACTTGTAATGCATGATATCCAGTACTTATAAGATTGTTCAATTAATCACATCGTACATGTAAGGCTAAAGTATAAATACCCCCAATGAATTAGCATCTGTAAACGCTGTCACCTTGTGTACTTATTTGGTAGTCTAGAGACCACTGCCTTTTCTAATTGTTGGTGTTATTTAGCCACTGTGGCCTTGAAGCTGCTCTGAAATAAAACCTTTCAGACTCGTACAATTAGCCCACATGTTAGCGGCAAGCCTGTCTTAAGAGCGGATCTGCCGGCGCATCTTTTATCTGTCCTTAGAGGAAGTGTCGGAGTGCTGTTAATTATCCCTCTCTTGATGCATACTCATCTCTGGTGTCTAGCATCTATCGAGAGAGGGGGAGGGAGAGAGAGAGAGAGGGAGAGGGAGAGAGGGAGGGAAAAAATTATCATCGAAGAGCTTCTGACCAACCGAGACAAAACACATGAGCGGCACTGAGACACACAGAGAAACAGGAGCTCTCTCTCTGCTGGCAGTGTTTCAGAAAGCTGCAGTGTTTCAGAGAGGGGCAGTGTTTCAGAGAGCTGCAGTGTTTCAGAGAGCTGCAGTGTTTCAGAGAGGTGCAGTGTTTCAGAGAGGTGCAGTGTTTCAGAGAGGGGCAGTGTTTCAGAGAGCTGCAGTGTTTCAGAGAGGTGTAGTGTTTCAGAGAGGTGCAGTGTTTCAGAGAGGGGCAGTGTTTCAGAGAGGTGTAGTGTTTCAGAAAGGTGCAGTGTTTCAGAGAGGGGCAGTGTTTCAGAGAGGGGCAGTGTTTCAGAGAGGTGTAGTGTTTCAGAGAGGTGCAGTGTTTCAGAGAGGGGCAGTGTTTCAGAGAGGGGCAGTGTTTCAGAGAGGGGCAGTGTTTCAGAGAGCTGCAGTGTTTCAGAGAGGTGTAGTGTTTCAGAGAGGTGCAGTGTTTCAGAGAGGGGCAGTGTTTCAGAGAGCTGCAGTGTTTCAGAGAGGTGTAGTGTTTCAGAGAGGTGCAGTGTTTCAGAGAGGGGCAGTGTTTCAGAGAGGTGTAGTGTTTCAGAAAGGTGCAGTGTTTCAGAGAGGGGCAGTGTTTCAGAGAGGGGCAGTGTTTCAGAGAGGTGTAGTGTTTCAGAGAGGTGCAGTGTTTCAGAGAGGGGCAGTGTTTCAGAGAGGGGCAGTGTTTCAGAGAGGGGCAGTGTTTCAGAGAGGGGCAGTGTTTCAGAGAGCTGCAGTGTTTCAGAGAGGTGTAGTGTTTCAGAGAGGTGCAGTGTTTCAGAGAGGGGCAGTGTTTCAGAGAGGTGCAGTGTTTCAGAGAGGGGCAGTGTTTCAGAGGGGGCAGTGTTTCAGAGAGGGGCAGTGTTTCAGAGAGGTGCAGTGTTTCAGAGAGGGGCAGTGTTTCAGAGAGGGGCAGTGTTTCAGAAAGGGGCAGTGTTTCAGAGAGGTGCAGTGTTTCAGAGAGGTGCAGTGTTTCAGAGAGGGGCAGTGTTTCAGAGAGGGGCAGTGTTTCAGAGAGGTGTAGTGTTTCAGAGAGGTGCAGTGTTTCAGAGAGGGGCAGTGTTTCAGAGAGGGGCAGTGTTTCAGAGAGGTGAGTGTTTCAGAGAGGTGAGAGTTTCAGAGAGGTGAGTGTTTCAGAGAGGGGCAGTGTTTCAGAGAGGGGCAGTGTTTCGCCACTTTTGATTCTTGAAACTCTCTTTCTCTTTTCCGTTTTTCTGTTTCTTTCCTTCTCTCTTTCTCTCACTCTGATTTTATTGATCATTCCCAGGAAGAAAACCAATCCCATTTAAAAGGCTGAGAGATGAGTTGGAAGACACCTATAGTTTGTAATTAGTACGGTGTGATTAACTGAGTGATTTCTGCCTTGACATTTTTTTACTCGGTTCATTTCAATCAAGAAACTTCAAAGGACTTACCTCACACACCTGTGCGCTTCTGACAAAAATGATAACAAATAAGGGTGCTATATTTTTTCTTTCCGGAATATCAATTGAACAGGAAAGATCAAACGCATTTAATAACCTTTCTGTTCTTGTTATGTTCTTATCATGTGGCAATCCACTGACAGTCTCATTTCCATGAGCTAAACTAATTGGATTGCTGTATTGATTTTTAACGCGATAATGAATCGGATGTTAGGTGACTGTTACATACGAAGGTTTATCGCTCTCTGCACCTGTCCATTTCCTTTGTTTCCCCTCTTCTTCCTCTTCCTGTCTCTCATGGTGTAGCTGTGATATTGATCCCCCCCTCTCACAGCCCTCTTCACGGCTGCTCTCATTTACGAGCCACGTAATAGACCATCGGGTCTCTAACTTCCTCTCTTTCGCAGCACAAGCTTTTGCATAGAATGAACCTCTCAAGGGGCACCACCACAGGGGCCAAACTTCATCTTAATAAGTGAAATTTGATGGCTTGGAATGGAAACGTTACAGCAAACCTGACCCGTTCTGCTCTGCTCTCCCTCGCCAGGCTATCCATTCAGTGAGCTGGCACCACGAGGGCAAACAGTTCATGTGCAGCCACTCAGACGGTAGCCTGACACTGTGGAACTTACGTAACACGGCGAAGCCCTTCCAGATCACCTTTCCTCACGGTGAGACACACAGGCGTGCACGTCCACACTCGCGTTGTAACGGTTAAAGTCTGGGGTGCCAGTCAGACAAAGCCCCAGAAAGAGATTGACTCTCAATAAGGTGAAGGCCGTACACACACACACAAACACACTCTGGACCTAGCACGTCATTACCCTGACCCTGCCCTCTCATCTGTTCCTTTATTCGGTTCACTCCTTATGGGATTTATTGACAGACCACATGTAGAGGGAGGGTAAGGAACTTGTAGAACAGACATCTAACCCCAGGTCAGGGCTCTGCTGAGCTCCCAGTCCTCACTCTCCCACCCACAAACTGAGACACTGACAGGAAACTGCTTTGATGAGCAACCAACTGCCGACAGCTGCGTCGTCGCCGCCACACCCCTCACAGCTGGTGGCCGTGGAGCCGGGATGGAGGGCTGTGTGTGTAGGCGGCGCACTCTGACCCTGCCACTTCCGAGACGAAAACATCCCTCACTCTCTCTCACATACATAAATACACACACACACACACACAAGTGGAGGAAGTGCACAAGGATATGAGTAATGGCAACAGACTTGAGATCAGTGTCTGACAGACTGTGTTGGTGTTGTCCGATCTGTGTCCCAAGTCGGGGTGTGAGTCATCTGTTCAGAAATGAAATGAAAGAAGGAGTCAGGTGGCTGAGCAGTGAGGGAATCGGGCTAGTAATCAGAAGGTTGCCAGTTCGATTCCCGGCTGTGCCAAATGACGTTGTGTCCTTGGGCAAGGCAAGTAGGGTGAAGTGCCTTGCCCAAGGACACAACGTCATTTGGCACAGCCGGGAATCGAACTGGCAACCTTCTGATTACTAGCCCGATTCCCTCACTGCTCAGCCACCTGACTCCTTCTTTCATTTCATTTCAGGGGGAATGTCCCTGTACTTACTGTAAGTCGCTCTGGATAAGAGCTTCTGCTAAAAGTAAAACAAGTAAATGAAAGAGAACCCTATGGTGTATTCATAAACTGTAGTAACGAAGAAAATAACTCAGTAAAGGTTCAAATCCCAGCGTCTCTGGGTGAGCTGTGACTCCGGGCTGGCTATGTCGCAAATTGCTTTTTTGTTGTTGTTGTTGTTTACAACATAATTTCATGAGGGACAGAATGTTGTTTTGACAGGGGTACCAGGAAGGACATATCCTCATCCAGATGCTACGTCAAGTCAGACCTCAGGGCACTTGTGTTCGTCAGTTTGTTATCAGACGTGACTTTGGGAAAACCGAGAAATGTTACTTATCTCTCCCTCTGTCCTTTGTTCTCTGCTGCCACTCATTTTCATACAAATATAATTCGTTTTTAATACAAGCGACCTTTGGCACTGAAGCCCGATTTAGATGGGAAAATCTGTGAAAAAGCTAGGATATTCTACTAAAAACTACTGTCTTCATTCTTCATCAGGTAAGATCCAGAAGGATGGCAGAAAGGAGTCATGTAAACCCATCCTGAAGGTGGAATACAAGACGTCAAAGAGCAGGTAAAGATGGTTCTTCTTCATCCGTAAGTAGACTCATCTCCACCAGACACACTCCCGACTGCAGTATGTCATGTGCTTTGGACAGCCAGTAGGTAGCTTCACAGAATGCTTTTAAGGCCATCAGTCATGATATTCAGAGGTTAGTTGAGTCAATTCCTCACAGGGAACTGCAACCCTGAAATTCCCAACATTTCTCTTTGCCAAAACCTTTTAATCCTAGCATGTTTTCACTCAAGTTGTACTTCTAGAGGTCTTTTATGAAGTGGGTTGTAGTCTATTAAGACTAAGAAAATTACAAAACAATCAAAAAATGATAGCAAGCCTTTTAAAAACGCATGATGCATCTGCAGGCTTTTGCATTGAGGACATCCTTTGAAGCATAATTCCCTTTTAGATGGATAGTCTTTGTTGTCTTTTTGGAGTCGGATGAGTGAGTTGTATTATCATTTATATTGCTTCGCCAATGTTTTTTAGGATAACAATGGGCCTTTATGCTTCATAGTTGTCTCATAGTTGAACACAAAGAGGACTCTTAAAATCACAGAGGCACAAAGAGCGACAGCGACATCTTGGTTGTCACGACGACATGCTCAGGCCCACTCAACGACGGGGCGTTTTCCTGGCTTTTCTTCAAAGCGTATCGATCGTTAAAGGGCTGGGGTGACTGTCCCAGGACATGCCCCCTGGGGGTAAAACATTCACGCTCACACTCTGACAAGAATGAGGCTGAGTCATTCTTGTGCTAACTCTCTGGCTAGCTAGGCTGGACACGCATGTACTCCCCGTCCCCCTGGGACGGGCAGCTGAGATGCTGAAACTCTGAAATGTCGACCCATGTTTGCAGGCAGGCATGTCTTTTTTTTTGCCATGGTTTACAGTGAAACAGGCACGTTTCTTCAGGGATAAGCCCACTTTCCCTTCTCCGGTTTTCCCCCTATGACTCACTGTACCGGCTTGTCTGGTTGTTTCAGTCCCATACTGATGCAGTACTCGTCTTCTAAAACATGTTCATGACGACATCACAAACCTCACGATGCCCTCACTGAAGAGCCTCTCTGACTCCTCAGCAGCGAGCCTTTCGTCATCTTCTCCGGCGGCCTGTCGTACGACAAGGCTGGACGGCGACCCACGCTGACCATCATGCACGGCAAGGCCATCACAGTCCTGGAGATGGACCACCCCATCGTAGAGTTCTTAGTCCTCTGTGAGACCCCGTACAACAACGGTGAGTGGTGGGATGTGGGGGTGGGGGTGGAATCGAATGGGGGTTAAACCTCACGATCTTCAGTTTGTGATGGGATTTAGTTGGATTTTGTGTTCGTTAGCTGGCTCACTGCCAAATGTTTTTTTTTGTGTGTGTGTAAATTGTGTTAGATCACCCTCCCTATGTCTTTCCGTCTCTCTCTGTTGTTTTCTCTCTCTCGTTCTTTTTTCTCCCTCCCTCTTTTCTCTCTCTCTTCCCCCCCCTCGCTCTGATAATTGACTCTAATCACAGTCCAAGCTGTGATGGTAACGAGCACCTTGGCGAGGCCTTAAACGTATCCCACTGTCTCGTACCTGCGGAGAGCTTTGCTGCTCGCATTAGTCAGTCTGGTCCCAGCACAGAGTGTAAATAAACTCAGTCACAATAGTTTGGAGGAATTTGACAAGCGATAAAACAAAAGAGAAATCAAATGTATTTATCCTCTCCCAACTCTGTTTCGTTTGTTACTGGCTCCAAAACCGATGGAGAGCAGGTATCCCAACCTGCAGAGACTCATTTCAGGGAGGTGGCTCCCCCCCTGGGACGCTATGTGGACGCATGATGTACCCCCTAAAACAGCGCGATTAGCACCTGTCTCTACCAGAAATGACCATTGGACAGTCTCTCACTCGCTATAAATCGCCGATTTCCGGGAGATTGTATAGCATTTGCGGGCGTCACGGAGCCGCTGTTGAAATGCGGGAGTCTCCCGGAACTTCCGGGAGACTTGGGATGTCTGTGAGAGTGTAGCTGGTGTGTTTCCCCTCCCATTGGACTGATGTTGGGATTTACATCTGAGTCATTTAGCAGACGCTCTTATCCAGAGCGACTTACAGTAAGTACAGGGACATTCCCCCCCGAGGCAAGAAGGGTGAAGTGCCTTGCCCAAGGACACAACGTCATTTTTAGCACAGTCAGGAATCTAACCGGCAACCTTCTGAGTAATAGCCCGATTCCCTAACCGCTCAGCCATCTGACTCTTCCTGTCCACCGTGTTTTCACAGAGGTCCAGGAGCCCTATGCGGTGGTGGTTCTCCTAGAGAAGGACTTCATTGTGGTTGATCTGACACAGAGCAAGTAGGTGCACACACACACACTCTCACACACACGTGCGCACAGAGACTTACCACACACACACTTGTAAACACACTATACACACACGCGCTGTTTCTCCTTCACACACTCTTTCTCACCAACACACACACACACTCTCCTGCTGTGGCTCCCCACCAGCTCTCAGCCTGCATGTGGCAGATGAGGATGAGAAGGCAGTGGGACAAAAGAGGCCAGCCTGTCACTTCATGACGTGACTGGCTGTGACATCGTCACCAAGGCGCCAGGCCCCAATCTCAGACACATCAGAGTGCCCCTCCCTAACCACACATTACATTTACATTACATTTACATTTAGTCATTTAGCAGACGCTCTTATCCAGAGCGACTTACAGTAAGTACAGGGACATTCCCCCGAGGCAAGTAGGGTGAAGTGCCTTGCCCAAGGACACAACGTCAGTTGGCATGACCGGGAATCGAACTGGCAACCTTCGGATTACTAGCCCGACTCCCTCACCGCTCAGCCACCTGACTCCCCTACATTACAACACCCAGCTCTGACAATAGGCCCAAAACTCCATATGGGGACTTGACCATGTAGAGACAGAGTCGCGTCTGGTCTTGTGCTTGGAAAAGAAAATCGAACGTGTGACTTTGCCTTAAGACAATCTTGACACTTGCCAATACACATCCCTGCGACTATAGTGCTGGGAGAGTGACGGGGCGTCGCTAAGTGAGATGAAGCTGTCTGACAGTTCCAGCCCAAGGTCAGGGCTTCTTCTTCCTATAACAGAGACAGGGAGGGTCTGCCAGCAGCCCTCACCAGACGCCTCTCATACTTAGATGAAGGTGACTGAGGTGTCATTTCGTCCCTGCTAGTTTATCAGCCCCAGATTGTCTGCGTGTATGTGATTAAGTGGTCGTTCCGAAGCCTTAATTGGCTGATTTGGTACTTAATAGCTCTTTAATTGGAGCGTCCTCTGGGCCCAAGTGTCTCAAAAGCACACGTAACGACTGATGAATGGACACATCCAAGGACTGGTTTGTTTGTTAGTGCCGCAGAAGCAGCTACACACTTTGACCTGTGTGTGTGTGTTTGTGCGTGCACGTACCTGTGTGTGCCTTCCTTGCAGTTTCCCCATCTTCGAGAACCCCTACCCTATGGACATCCACGAGTCCCCTGTCACCTGTACGGCCTACTTCGCAGACTGTCCTCCGGACATCATCCCCATCCTCTACTCCATAGGGGCCAAACACAAGAAGACCGGGTACAGCCAGAAGGTATGCTGCAGGGGGGGGGGGGGGGGGGGGCGTTTGGGTCAACTTCTAGGCTGAATCCTCTTTAGGCAATGCTTTATCTGTACAAAAGCTGGGATTGTATGCGTATGGAGAATTTATTATAACTCATGATTCACAGTATGGGATTGTTTCTGTTACGACCAAACCTACATATGAAGCGAAGCCTCAAGGGCAGGAATTTATGATCAGTAATAGACAGACGTGGCAATATGCATCCTCATGTCTTACTGTCAGTGCACAGCCGTCCTTTATGTGACATGCTTCCTGCTAAACCACACCCACGCATAGCGTGTGCTCTCATAGTGTGTGCTCATAGCGTGTGCTCTCATAGTGTGTGCTCATAGCGTGTGCTCTCATAGTGTGTGCTCATAGCGTGTGCTTATAGCATGTGCTCATAGTGTGTGCTCATAGCGTGTGCTTGTAGCGTGTGCTCATAGTGTGTGCTCGAAGCGTGTGCTCGTAGCGTGTGCTCATAGCGTGTACTCATAGCGTGTGCTCTCATAGCGTGTGCTCATAGGATGTGCTCATAGCGTGTGCTCATAGGATGTGCTCATAGCGTGTGCTCTCATAGCGTGTGCTCATAGGATGTGCTCATAGCGTGTGCTCATAGCGTGTGCTCTTCCTTCCAGGAGTGGCCTGTGAGCGGAGGAACGTGGACCTTGGGTTCTCAGACATACCCGGAGATCATCATCACTGGGTGAGCACGCTGTTCCACCGCACTACGCCCGCAGAACACCAACCCCTCCACCTGTTCCACCGCACTACGCCCGCGGAACACCAACCCCTCCATCTGTTCCACACAGCCACAGTTCTGCGCCAGGATCCTGAATATATTTCCACAGACTTTTATATATTATGAATGTTTTACACCTTTCCAAACCAGCCCCCCTGCAGCTTGTGAGTTGGGGGATGATGGTGGAGGGCCGACTATTTGACCAAAACATGTCGATCTGACTGCATTGTTCTGTAAGGGTCTGGGACAGGATATTGACTGTGTTTAAGGCGCTGTGGGGGACGGTAGGTAGTTCTGAAGAGGTCAGCCGCTGAGCTCTATTCAGCTGCGGAGGAAACACTCTTCAGCTCCCCAGAGTTTCTCTGATTGGAGAGAAGTCTGACTCTGATCGGAAATGCGCACCATGATCTTTTCTTTCTCTCTCTCTCTCTCTCTCTCTCTCTCTCTCTCTCTCTCTCCTCTCTCTCTCTCTCACTCCTCTCTCTCTCTCTCTCTCTCTCTCTCTCTCTCTCTCTCTCTCTCTCTCTGTACAGACATGCGGACGGGTCTATAAAGTTTTGGGACGCTTCTGCAAGTGAGTTCACCGTCTTTCCAGGGTCGCCTCTCTGGTTTAACCCCACAAAACTTAGTTCCTACTGAGCCAAATGTCAACCTTCACAACAAAGAGAGCAACGTAGAGGCTGTTTTGAGTCAAACTGTAAAGCAGCGGACAGGCGGCACACGGCTCATGACAGATTATTATAGTTATGACAAAGAAATGCCCAATCCCCCAACCCTACCCCCATCCTCACCCCCTACCCCCACCTCCACATTGATGAAACCAACCCCCCCCTCCCTCCCTCCCTCTCCTCCCTCCCTCCCTCCCTCCTCCCTCCCTCCCTCCCTCCCTCCCTCCCTCCCTCCCTCCCTCCCTCCCTCTCTCTCTCTCTCTCCTCTCTCTCTCTCTCTCTCTCTCTCTCTCTCTCTCTCTTCTCTCCATCTCTCTCCCTCCCTCCCTCACGTCCAGTCACGCTGCAGATGCTTTACAAGCTGAAGACATCCAAGGTGTTTGAGAAGCCGAAATGCGGGGAGGGGGGCAGAGCGGCCGAGCTGGTGGAGGAGGACCCAGTACGCCGTGAAGATGGTCAGCTGGTGCCAAAGAGCCGCCTGTTCTGCGTGGTGGGCATCTCAGCCCACGTCATCCTCTACCGCTTCAGCAAGTACGACGCCAACACGCAGATTGTGGTGAGTCTGTGTGTGTGTGTCTTTGTACATACGTGTGTTGGAGTGGGGTGTGTGTTTGGGGGGGACTCTAGGGGTCACTTCAGGGCAGCTTCTGAAGAAGGAAACTTTCTCTCCTTTTTTCGTTCCTTTGTCGTTTCGGAATTGTCTTTCTAGTCTGTAGAGTCATCCTTGGGAAGTCTGTTGTGTAGACTGGTATGTTTGCGACTGAGGAGAATTGTCACTGAGGAGACACTCAGTGACAATTGAGGAGATTATCTCACTGAGGTGAGATAATCAGCTGGGACATTTCCCTCCAGCTGGTGACCTTCCCCGTGCTTTTATCACCACGCATATCTCACATGTGTCAGTTGAGACCTCCCTGTAACAAACAGCCTCGTGTGTGTGTGTGTGTGTTGCGTCTCCCAGTCGTTAGAGGTGCGTCTGCAGTGTGACGGGGAGGATGTGATCTCTCCGTCTGAGACAGAGAACCACCCCTGCTTCTCGGACCCCAGCTCCCACTCGCCCCAGCACCAGCCTGTCAGCCCCGGGGCCCGCACCCCGGAGGGCTCCAGGGACAGCTCCCCCTTCCTCAAGTAAGACAGCCTCCCATCACAGAGCAGGGACTGAAATACACAGTAGACACGGGCGAACACTCGGCAACGCTTGATCTTCTTCTGCTGATTCCCTCACCTCACTCTCCCCTTACCTTGCCCCCAATCTCTCTCTCTCCTCTACCTCGCTTTCTCTCTACCTCTCTCTCTCTCCCCCCCCCATCCCCCCCTCAGGGTGAAGAGTCGCCCTGTGCGGATGCCCCCGGGATACCAGGCTGAGCTGGTGGTGCAGCTGCTGTGGGTGGATGGAGAGCCTCCCCAGCAGATCACCAGCCTGGACATCAACTCTGCCTACAGCCTGTGAGTCTGGCTCGTCCCCCTCTCCTGAGTCTGGCTCGTCCCCCTCTCCTGAGTCTGGCTCGTCCCCCTCTCCTGAGTCTGGCTCGTCCCCCTCTCCTGAGTCTGGCTCGTCCCCCTCTCCTGAGTCTGGCTCCGCCCCCCTCTCCATGTACAGCTGGACCTGTCTCTGTCTGGCTGTGTCTGTCCTTCTCTCTTCTCAACCTGTCTCGGTCTCTCTCTCTCTTCTCAATCTGTCTGTCTGCTGTCTCTCTCTCTCCCTCCCTCTCTCTCTGTCTCTCTCTCTCTCTTTTGTCTTCACTTTTGTGTTTTTCTCTGTTACCGTCTGACATGTTTTTATGCAAGTCATCCTTTTTGTTTCACAGTTATCGGTCTATCTCTCTCTCTCTGTTTTTTTTATCTCGCCTCTCCAACGTACTGTACAGCACACACACGATTTCCTGAAATTACTTTGATTGGCACTTCGAAAATCGGACCAAGGCTTTTTCAGGGTGTTTCTGAAGGTTACGCACTTGCAGGTGGAAATCCAACCCTATCAGATAGGTCATGAAAAATATAGTATGTTTATCCAGGAGTCTTCATGTATCCTGATGTGTGTGTCCTTGTGTGTACGCCCAATGGCTTTTGTTGTGGATGTCCTGTGTGTGTGCGTCTGTGTTGGACCCCAGTCTAGCGATTGGGAACTGTAATGGCCTAGCGGTGGTGGACTATCTCCAGAAGACCATCCTGCTCTGCATGTCCACAGTAGATCTGTATGGAGGTGCAGACCCTTACCAACGGCTCACACGCTCCCCGCGCAAGAACAGGCAGTCCACCTCAGGTAGGAGCTACACACGTTAATGATGTACACACACAAAAGAAATTCATGGACACACATGTAACTGCTCACACATAGGCATTCTGCATTTATTCTCTCTCCCTTTCTCTCTGTCTCTCTCTCTCTGTCTTTTGTCAAGGTCTAACTTCCTGTCCCTGAGCTCTGTCACTACCTTCACAACTCCTTGTCTTTCTTCTTCATGATTCAGACTACAGATTAGCTCTGCTGTCCTTGATCCTCCCTGTCCCCTCTTTCAGAGTCCCCCCTCTCAGTATCCATCCCTCCCTCCCACACACACACACACACACACACACACACACGTCAACAACAACATGCCAGGGATCACAGTGTGACCTAGGTTGCATGTGACAGGCTGCATTTCACGGTGGCATTATGTGCATGTTGTCATTTGATTTCTCTGTTCTCTTTCTGTCAGTCCTGCTTGAGTCCTGCTCTTAACGAGGGGCCCCAGTGGTGTCCCTCACAGACCCTCACCCGTCACCTACTAATCTGGACTGGTGCTGGTACAGAACTGTGACTACGTCAATCCTAGCCCCCCTTAAGCTCTGCTCACTCAATCCCTGTTTGGGTGTGGACGCTCACAGGCAAAGCCACCCAATCGTCAAGCATACACACACACACACACACACACACACTATTAACCTCCATCGCATAACTGTCCCTGAACTGAGGACAGGAACACAAGAATATGAACCAAAATCAACATATTTTTGTATTTACTCTGAAATAACCTTTCCTGTCATTTTGGTACACCAGATACTTTATTTGATGTCAGGGTTTAAAACCCCCGCTTCTATCGAAAATAGAGCGTTTTTAAATCTTGTGTAGCTAACTCCCACAAGCCTACCTGAAGAAGCCGTAGCGCTATTCAGTACTTTGTTATGGCAGGGTTCAGGTGGGAGGGCGAGTGCCTTTGAGGGCTTTGAATTCTCTCTTCATGCGCCGGTTGCGTAAGCCCCTTTACGGAACGGAGCGAGCTTCTAAAACGGCTCTTTTGTCGAGTCTCACTGGGTAGCTTCCGTCAAATCAGCCCTGAGAAGAACCCTAAACATGTGAATCTCTCCCCCCCCTGCTCCCCCCCTGCTCCGCCCTGGCCCCCCCCCCCCCCCCCGAGAGACTCACCTCCTCTGGTCTGAACACCGTCCTTTTAGATGTTGTTGCCGCCCTGCATATTAATGTTTCTGTCAGTTCCTCCATCTCACAGTTACTGATGATTTCTACACCCGTGGTTCGATTTTTAGGTACATTAACTTGTGTGCTGTATATGATAGATTATTTTTTATATATGAAGGAACCCAGCTTCAGCTGTAGGGCATGGGAGGTAATGACTGTTGTTAGGCCGACTTTGTCCATGTTCATTTAGACTTTTTTTTAAGGCTAAATTATTACGAGACAGGGATTTTGTATTCCAGTGGGATTCATTTTAGGGTCACTCTCAATTCCTATGCGACGATAATCTGCCCTTCTGCGATTATTTTAATAAATAAGTCAGTTTGGAACCTGGGTTTCTCTGTCTGTTTCTCCCTTTATACTAACTGGATTGCTGCTTGCTCTCACTTTTTTTCACTCTGGGCCTTTTGTGTTCTTTTCTCTCCCTCCTCCTCCCCTCCACCCTCTCCCCCTCCACCCTCTCCCCCTCCACCCTCTCCCCCTCCACCCTTTTGGTGACTGTGTGGCTGCTGCTGTGGGCATGGGGGCCTGCTGGCAGACTTTTGCATGCGCGGCCTGTCTAACCTTTATTCAGATTCAAAGAAAAGGATCCGTACGTCCTACCAGAGTAAGTCAGGCCTTCCTGAAGGCCGGGGGGGATCGGGGATCGGGGACGGGACGCGCTGGGACCAGGGGGACAGGGGGACAGGGGGAGGAGGACTTTGAGACTCACTAGAAAGATCACTGGAAATGACAGACAGAGGAATGACGCAGTGACATTTTCAGAGTCTCGTCCGAAAACACTCAGTTATTAGAAGACCAGTGGAACGTGAATTGTGTTCCAGTCATGTCCTAGCGCGTCGGTAAGTCCTTCTGCCCACGTGTCCCCCTGATTTCGTACCCTGTGTAGTCAGTGGAGTACATACTATGCTATTTGGGTGACACACATGAGTTTTCTATACAAGACACTAATTAACATAGCACAGAAAGTCCAGTGAATACATTTCCAATAGATTGTTAGGCACACTGTTCCATGGCAAAATAATATGTTCACTTTTCATAGCTGAGTACAAAGGTTTCATAATGTTCTTCTTAATTAGAGATGGGATCAGAGTATTCCATTTGTATTACTTACTGTTTCAATGATCCATAGAACAGTTCCCGTACGAGATATGGTTCCCGGATTAATTAATGCTACTGAAACTTCTTTGGCTTTTTGTTTCATTGTAGTCCATCAAAGTGTAAGATGTCTGTAATACAAGAGCTCCCTAGTGATACTGGTATACTCAGCATGAAAAGTGTATTTTGAAACAGAGGAATGTATCCCAAGTCAATATCGTTTACAGGTATGGTATTTTTTAAGTATTACTTCTACAACGTTTTTTTGTTTTTTTTTATTAGCAAAATGGTCATTTTAACGATAAAGTCCGAAAATCCTCACCTGTATTTACCTTATTTGCCCTTCTACCCTCCTCAATTGTGTTTGTCTGATTGAGGCCTGCACTGCTTAGATTTAGCCACAAGTACGACATCAACAGCGATGCGTAGTCCGGGAGCACTGAAGCTTGCTTCTGTAGACGAGGGAATGCTGTACATGGGCATTTAGTCTCACTGTACGCAATCAGAGATCAGAAATGAGCCCAGTGCTTCCAGGCAGAGCAGGTTTCATCATGTGTCGTGTTCATATCCACTGATGCTGATGGTGTGCTAAGATAATCCTAAACTCTCAGACTGGATTTCTAAACGCCTCAGTGTTATAATTGAAGGGAACATGAGGCACTGACGGATAATGGCGGCAGTCGATTTATCAAACACGTAGGATTAAATTGTTCCCACGTCATCAGTAGCGACTGCAAATATGTCAGCTAGACATTCATGAAAGTAGAAATAAAAAATTCAAAAAAGGAATCCTCTCTGTTGTTTCAGGGTCGAAAAACAATCACAGCCAGGCATCATATGTGTGCGTGACCTACTGTGTGACCACAGCTCTCATGACCGTATCCATGACCTTATCCATGACCGTATCCACGTGTAACGTGTCTCTCTCTGTCCCACCTCCCCTCTCTCCCTCGCTGTGGGCTGCAGGCCTTACGGAACTGTCCGACAACCAGGTGTCTCTGGACATGGAGAGAAGCAGGTCCCCCACATCAGGTAAGGCTGCACTCGCTCTCACACACACACACACATACACACACACACACATACACACCTGTGTGTGTCCCTTACTTGAACACACACGCATTCCAAACCCACTTGAACTCTTTGAAGTGTCACCTCTGTTTGACTGTGTTTGGATGCTTTTCTTCAACAGCACAGGGCCCTATGGGGGTATGGACACTGCACCTGTGAATGGAGTGCCTTGTAACCTGAACTGAATGTTGCTAGTGCAAATATGTCATTCGAAATGCAGGTGTCACACTCATCTTTTGTCACCTGCCAAGCATCGGATGCAAACATTCCTAATCTCGGATGAGAAATGAGACAATCGATGCCCCCTCTGTCTTCAACATCACTGTGGGGCTGTTTATCAATCAGGGCTGGAGTCAGTAAAAGTAACAGATACTGCGGATTATGAGAATTTTAGAGCCTTGATAATGAATCTTGGCAAAGTTTTAGCTGTTTTCCATTATCTGAGACACTAATTAACGGAGAGAGAGAGAGGGAGAGGGAGAGGGAGAGGGAGAGGGAGGGAGGGAGGGAGGGAGGGAGGAAGGGAGGGAGGGAGGGAGGGAGGGAGGGAGGGAGGGAGGGAGGGAGGGAGGGAGGGAGGGAGGAGAGAAGGAAATGAGAGAGCATGCATGAGAGCAAGAGAGAATTAAATAGAGGGGAGAGAGAGGGAGAGAGAGAGGGAGAGAGAGGGAGAGGGAGGGAGAAAGAGATGGGTAGCCTCCAGGGCTACCAGATGAATGTGTTTGAGCAAGTCGGCCAATGAGGGCAGAGCTCCAGGCCATGCGCCACACACTGATTTTGGATCAGAGAATTGGTTGTAACACCGCAAGTGTGTAGAGTGTGTGCGTGTCTGTGCGTGTCAGACATTCAGTCGGAAAAAACATGTTCCTCTCACTCCCTGTCTCTGTTCTCACTCTCCCATGCTCGGAGCTAACCAGCTGTGTCTCCGAGTTGAGGAATTGCCAGGGTTACGGCTGTGATATATTCCCTAATACTCCGCAGAAGTAGGGGGTGGGGAGGCCTCTAGGAACGGCAGAGCCAGCCTGGAGGCCATGAACTAAAAGTGTTGTGGTGCTGTTGGTGTAATGTCTAGATTTGCTTCTGTAATAAAGTTAAAGCCGTGGGTATGCCTTGTTCAAGCTTCCCAGAATGAAAGTCAGTATGTGAGATTAGGGTTAATTTGCCTATCTTTCAATATTTTAAAAAGACCGTTAAATTAAACATGCTGCTGATTTAATTGCAGGATTCGTTTAGAGATTTGCATAGATGACATAAATCTAGAAGAGTTCAGAATGTATACTGCTCGGAATGTGTTTGTTAATGTATATTGGCGGAAGGGAGTGAGTCTAAAGGGTGAGAGTAATGGGGACAGAGAGACAAAGGAGGGATAGAGAGAGTGTGATAAAGAGACAGAAGGAGAGAGAGAGGGGAGAGAAAGGAGAGAGAGAGAGACAGAGAAACAGACAGAGAGAGAGAGGTGTGGATGGAGAGAGACTGTAAAGAGCCTCAGCCGCAGTGATTTGTATCCAGGGGAGCTGCTTTGTCCCTGACACACACTGGGAGGAATATTCAAACCTAAAAGGTCAACAAGTCCAACCGTGGTGTGTGTGTGTGTGTGTGCGCGCGTGTGTGTGTGTGTGTCGTAGAATGCCAGATATTCTGTTCGACCTGCTGTGTTCTTTCAGCTCCATCTGTTCTGTACGGCTCTGCTTTAATGACAGAGGGAAGGCCGTCCCTGTGTCTCTAGACTGAGTGGACACTGCCGTATCTGGGCTAATGGACAGGGATCATTAGAGTCCCAACTCAGCGGAGGGAAAAGCGCTCTTGACATTCATGTTGCTCAACAACAAGACCAAAGTCTAATGAGGTTTAAAGCCATGTTGATCCGGGTAAATCGTAGCAGCTTTGGGATTCTTGATTGTGCTAAACGAGGTCTAAAACACTGCTGGTGTGCCTCAAAATCCAGACATCGCTGAGTGGACGTGTGTCGGGATGTGTAAGTGCTTGCGTGCGTGTGGTCTCGTCTCTCCAGGGACCTGCCTGATCCTTCAGTCTGTCCTGTTGTTTGATGTGTACTCCTGTGAAGCCGCACACAAGCGTCTGTACGGGGTTACTTTGCACAGACGAGATGCCCAGGGAGGAAGTGAAGGAACGTGGAATTTGCAAGCACTCAAGCAGACTCCTAACGGACCTTTTTTTGTTTCAGGGGGCAAGAAATGCACTTGATCTCTCCAAACTGTCAGCGGAATGAAAACGTTTGAAAGTTTTTGTTTTTTCCGCCTCGTTCCGATGGGGAAGTTTTTGGGGTAAAAGAGGGTGTGAGAGAGGAAGAGAGGCTAGGAGGGGCGGAGGATGAGTTTGCTACAGCGTGGCCGTTCTAATGAATGAGCTGTTTCTCCTTAGAGACAGAGATCGATGAGGGCGTGTGTGTTCTCACTGACGTCAGCGTCGGCAGACTACTTCTATCTTCCTGTTTGTTTTTGTTTCTTGTCCTCTTGTCTGGGAGACTGTGTACACGAGGACGGTGCCATTCCACGTGAATATTTCACGAGTCCATAAGATGTTTTTTTTATTTTCGGCCGGTTTTGGAGATGTACCGTATACTGTATATGCTTTTGGAAAACCAATTTGCCGTAAGTGTTTGCATTATGGATGAGGACGCTGGCTGCTGGTAGCAGAGCAGGGTTAGTGTGTTTATGCAGAGCCTTTCCCTGGGACCTCTTTGTTGTGTAGATGAGATCGAGAGGAACCATGATGGAGTCGCCCTGCTTTTGACCCTAGAAATCCCTCGGCTGTCTGTATAGGGTGTCGAGATGGTTCTCTGTCAAGATCTCAACACCATTTATCTGACCTTACCATTTGTCAACAAGCTTGTTGAAAGCCTCTTGGTGGTTTGAAGAGCAAAACTCGGGGATCACTGGTGTCCTCACCCTGACTGATTTACACGGGGGGGGGGGGGGGGGCATCAGATAGGATGGTGACTTGGAGATGTATTATTTGAGGTTGGAATGGGACACCAATCAGAAGTATTTAGAGGAAGGATGTATATAGTGCAGGATGAATATAAAAAGGTAGAGGCAAGAGGAGATGGACAGATGAAAGACTGTACCTCCACAGGATGCAAACTCCCAGCGAGTCTCTCGCTCTCGCTCACTCGCTCATCGTTCGTTATCCACCAACTTCTTCAAATCTAGTGTCCCTGCCCGTCCTCTGCCTGCTCCTGCAACGCCGTCCCTGCTGTGTCTGTCCAAGGACAACCCAGTCCTGGAGGAGTGTCTTCTCTCTCTTCATAACCTGCCTTAGCACAGCCTGCCACCGGCACCCTGACCCCACCCCCCCACCGCCCCCTCCCCCCCCACCGCCCCCACCGCCCGTAATTTTTGTCATTACGCCATATAATTGGTCCTGCTGGTCTTTGAAGTTGTTCTTCCTGCCTGGCCTCCTTCCCTCCAGACGTTGTTTGTGTTGTGGAGTGTCTTGTTTGGTCTGGCTCTGTGTTTTTTGTTGTTGTTTTTAACAGCAGAGCAGAGACAAACTTGGGTCCTGTTGACTCGGACAGGTGGTGAGGTGAGCTAACGAGCAACCGTGGCAGAGAGAAGGTTGTGACTGGATATATATATATATAGAGGGAGAGGGGGGGATAGGGGGAGAGGGAGAGAGGGGGAGAAGCCAGCCTTCAGGGAAGAGAGGTTGGTGGAGGTGTCAGAGTGTGGAGCTGATTTCACCTGCCTGGTCTCTCGCTGCGCTTTTCTGCTTTTAACGAGGAACCAGAATGAAACTCGATCCTGCTGACGTTCTTCGGCTTCCACGAGTCGTCTGGCCGCTGCTTTGTCATCAGCGAGGAGGTAGAATGAAGCATGATGAGCTTGTGAAGGGCTGCTGTAGCAGGGAAATAGAGCGAGATGTTTCCTGCTCGGAAAGCTCAGAGAAACATTCTCATCTGGGAGACTTTCAGAAACATTATAGAGTTTTTTCAGCGAGAACTAAAGTACAGTATGTGTGATGTGAATCATGGCGATTAGTCTTTCAGACAACTTTCTGTCCTACCAATTATGATACTATTTTAAACAATGCTTTTTGTTGGTGTGTAGTTGTAGTTGTCTATAAGTAGTTTTAGTTTTGATGTCCTTCCAACTGCTGTTGTCATCGTCGTAGCAGTGAACGGTACAGTAGTAGTTGTAGTTGCATGGTTGTACGACATCCACCTCAGAATCAACTGTAACCCTGACAACTGTAACCGTGACTTCTCCTGTTCAATTCTGTTCGTCGTGTGTTTCTCCCTCCTGACAAACCTGTTGTTTTTGTTCTGTCGGATTTCCTGTTCCAGTTCCTTACCCATCCTCCCTTCACAATGACCCCCGTGTCCTGCCCGAAGCTGTGGCCAATCTGAGGGCCAGTCACTGCAGCCCAGTGTTTTACTTGCTGGACAATGGTAAGAAGAGGGAGCCGTGCCGGGCCCCCTGGTGCCTTGATCAGAGACCCCCTGGGGGAGTGGGGTTGTGGGGGGAGGACGTACGGGGGAGGGAGGGCTGGATGCAGGGTGGGAAGGGGGGGTGGGAGGTCGATTCGTTGCATGCTAGCACTCGTAGGGGGTTTTCCCCAAGGCTGTTTGTCCCGAGCTTTGACATCGTGACCCACCTACCATGTGTGTATAGACGATCACAGTCTCAGCCCCGGCTGTAGGGGGTGATGTGTGTGTGTGTCTTTAGTGTGGTGGTCTGTGGTCTTGCATCGTCCATCGGCAGCTGTGAGGGCGGGTGAGGGGAGAGGGACCGCCCCCCTCCCCCTGGTCCTTCGGCTCCACTCTGGTCGACATCCTCATGCAGCTCATCCATGCGCCATCTCCTCTACGTGTCTTCATTGCCCTCCATTGCAGGCCTCACCTGTTGGTCCTCAAAGGCCTCACCTGTTGGTCCTCACAGGCCTCACCTGTTGGTCCTCACAGGCTTCACCTGTTGGTCCTCACAGGCCTCACCTGTTGGTCCTCACAGGCCTCACCTGTCGGTCCTCACAGGCCTCACCTGTTGGTCCTCACAGGCCTCACCTGTTGGTCCTCACAGGCCTCACCTGTTCGTCCTCAAAGGCCTCACCTGTTGGTCCTCACAGGCCTCACCTGTCGGTCCTCAAAGGCCTCACCTGTTCGTCCTCACAGGACACCCTTTGTCTGATCTTCATTTACAAAAACCCATCTCCACTGTGACTCCGTCTAACATGCCAGTGTTTGTCAGATGTGAGTGTCTCTAACTGCACGGACTAACTGATGTCGCACTGTGCTGCAGAAATACAGCTTCAGATATGTAGTACTGATCAAAATAGGCCACTTTCCTCATATCGAATGCATTGTGAAGATTCGTCTCATGATTGTGTACACTGTACACTAAACCTCTGTTGAGAAGGTTAAAAAAGAATATATTAAAATGTAAAATTTGTTTCCCATTGACCGTAACCTGACATTTAGAGGTACATCAACAGGCTTAACGATACTATTTTCTATTAATATTCATATTACTGATAGTACTGAGTTACAAATGGCATTTCCCCATTGCTACAGGTTAATGAAAAACACAATTAGCTCCCTCAAATGCAAATCCTGTTATTAGTTCAAAAGGCATTGTTGTTGAAAAAACTCCAAACTATTCAAACATGTTTCATCCAGCATAGGTATCCCCACGTGGATTTTGTAAAATGGCACAGGCTCACAAAGAAAATGATTTAGAAAGTGCACCAGACAACATTTAATAACAACACTACTGGAACACTATAATCTTTTAGTTTTGTCCCTCCATTGTTACACAATTTTCATTGCATGTTGGCTCCAGCATCAGGACATTGTTGATTATAACACACACACACACACACACACTCGGGCTAGTAATCTGAAGGTTACCGGTTCGATTCCCAGCTGTGCCAAATGACGTTGTGTCCTTGGGCAAGGCACTTCACCCTACTTGCCACAGGGGGAATGTCCCTGTACTTACTGTAAGTCACTCTGGATAAAAGTGTCTGCTAAATGAGTAAATGTAATCTAATTAACAATCCTAATCTGATAGGCTTTACCTGAGGAACTGGAAGGCACACTTTATTGATCTTGGAATGCTATTTCGGCACTGCCGCTACTATAACACGCTTAACGGGAGAACATTTCATTCAAATCAAAATCCAGTTCGATTTCTGTGTTACCAGCAAAGTAAATCACCCCCAAACGACTCCCACTGCAATTATACTTTTATACGACCGTGTCTGACAACAGTGAGCAAATACGTCATGACTGAATTACATCTTAAACTTTTATCCTCTGAGGTGTTATCACCAAAACAGACAATTCGGGCAATTTTGAGGTCTAAAATGCCTGTGATTTCATAATGAACATGTAGCATGTTGAATCCGCTCTCCAGTAACCACTGTAACTAAGAGAAGAGCTTTTTACACACCGTCACCAGGAACACGTGTCACAGAGGCTTTATGATGCATCATGGTTCTAATGGTTCTAATGGTTCATCGTCCATACACCCGGACCATCCTTTAGTCCCCGACACGGCCAGTGTCTTCATGGTGTGTCATTTGAATCTGTGGGGGGGATGAGGGGGCTACTAGGGGGGGGAGAACTGCCCATCAATCTCAACATGTACCTTTGCAGTTCTGTAGCTACTGCAAAATGCTTGCAAAATGTTGAACTTTTTCTTTATTTACTCCGTGTGTGATTGTGGTCTTTGTATCGCTCATGGTGTTAGTTTTTGTTTCCTACGTTTGAACCCCAGGCTTCAGTGAATCCCCTATAACCAGCTGTCAATTCAGTCGAAACAAACGAACACAATCCACAGCCAAAAGACTTAGAGTAGTCGCTTATGACCTCAAAAGATGGTCGAAAGACAAGTTTGAGAGCTTGTGCAACAGACCCAGGACTACATAGGCCTGCATAGACCTTTTCCAAATATATACGTAATTGGTTCCCTGATCCCAGTGAAATAGCAGGAGCGCTGGCCTGGGAACATCATAGAGCATGTTCAGTACGGTATTTTGGAAATGGAAAAAATTGCATCTGCCTGCCATGTGCAACTGCACACCTTCTGCACGTTCTTGGTTATGTTGATTTCAATTTTCTTCGTTTCGGTTTTGTTGGTTTGTTTTTCGGTTCTGCATCTTTTGAGTTTTAAATTTAGATTTCTTTTTTTTCTTTTATTTTTTTTGCTTTGAGAAGATTAACTGCTCCTTTCTTTCCTATTTCTTTTGTTTCAGTTAAGGGATCCGGCAGAAAGTTAAGCCTGCCAACAGATCTTAAGACTGATCTTGGTACGGTAGGCGGAAGCCAGCAGTATTCACTTCTGTTCAATTGATTCATTTACTTTCCACTTTTGTCCTGTTATCTTCAGACACTACTTCTAAATCTCTTTAATATCCTGTCCTCAATCAAAATAGTTTTCTTCACTCAATCAAAGTATTTTCCTATCATTCACTTCCTGCTCTTGACCAGATCATAAGACTGTTGGTCTGTCGTGTTTGTCCTTCTTGATCTTTCTATACGTATTTCGTTTTAATCTTTCGCATTTGTTTATCGTACATTTTGCAAGTGTTTCCAAAGGTGAATTGTACTGTAGCTCATGTCCATATCTGGTGGAGGTTTCTCTCTAAACTTGCTCTATCGCGATTGGATCATCTTCTGTCACAGCCTTACTCCATTGTGATTGGACCATGCTCTATCTCCAGACAGCCTTGCTGTATTGTAACTGGACCATTCTATACCTCCTAACAGCCTCGCTTCATTGTAATTGGACCATCTCTTTTCCTCAATCGATCTTACTCCATTCTGACTGGACCATTGACTGAACACTTCCCAGAACATCTCTATAACTTCTACACGCCACTAAATCACAGGTGTCCTAACTGCCATGCTTCAGCTGTGTCACACATACACCACTCCTAACAACCTAACAAATGTAACTTTTGTGACTCAATAACCACTTTCCTTAACAGGTATATAACATGTGATCAGTGGGGCTGAGGCATTATTGAAATATAAGTGGACGAGACAACCATCAGAAGAGTAGGATCAAATACATGTAGGATAAAAACAAACTGTCAGGGATGTTCCTGTATGGGGCATTCATAGTGTACTGATGACTAAAAAGCGTTGGTAATTTAAGTCTACCCCCCCCCCCCCCCCCCCCATATATAATTTCTCAATCATTAAGTTACATCAAGACACAGGAGAACCATAGGACGTACTACCAGGAGAAAATGCATATCCTTTGCTTGGTCACAGGCCCACTTAAAATAATATTAAAAGTAATGTAATTAAGCTGAATATGATACTAGCAGCTGTTAGTCATTAAAATAGAACGCAGTACATCTGCTTGTCTGTACAGAGTGGGACTGTTCTTTGCTGATTATACTAGAGAGAGAGAGAGAGAGAGAGAGAGAGACGGAGAGAGAGACGGAGAGAGAGACGGAGAGAGAGACAGAGAGAGAGACGGAGGGAGAGAGACGGAGAGAGACGGAGAGAGAGACATAGAGAGAGACACGGAGAGAGAGAGAGAGAGACATAGAGAGAGAGTGATGCGTGTTTGTCTGTGTGATCAGGTGTGTGTCTGTGAGGGGGGGGGGGGGGGGGGGTACAGGGTAATTTTCCTGCGGTGGAACAGCTTCCTGCAGGCTGAAACAGGGCAAGCTACCGACTCCCTACATTTCTGAAACCGATTCACAATAGCAGGGCTTGGTGTCTGGCAGCCCGCCACAGCCCTCCTCGCACCCTGAGCCCCTGAGCCCTGAGCCTGCCCTCGGACAGCCTGCTGGGAACCTGCCCCAGAGACGCATGCGGACTGGGCGGCACCCAGAGCTTTTCATCCTCACTTTGAAGAGGAGTCACATCTGCATCGATTGGCTTAACACGGGATTTGGGGATACGGAATCGTTTCGAATGGCAGTAGCCACTGATAAAGAGAACCTCGTTGATGTACGGTTTGGTAAATGTAAAAATTCCCAGACAAACTACAGTTTCCGTCAAGGGGAGACGGGTGAAGGTTCGGCTGCGTTGTCGTGGGAACAGTGGTTCAAGGAAAGGCTGAGGTTTTGTTTACTTGACTGCCACGAACAGTGTTCCTGCGCCCTTGTCATGGGCTGCTAATGAGCTTTACGGCTCTCCTGACAGTGTTGAGGGTCTTTGTCTGGCTGTCTGAGCAGACAGGAGCACCAAGAACAGGAGCCATTTTGTTTTTCTCTGCATCATTTGCATATAGCACTTGGCACAGTAAAACATTTTACTTAAGGATATAAAGACAGAGATATGGAAAGATAGACCCCTTCGCGCGCACACACACACTCACACACAGACATGCACATTTACACAAATACCACATCTCATTTCCTTTTATGTTTTTACAACTTGCCATAAAAACATTCTGCTCATAACAACGGGTAAAAAATGGTGAGCTAGCAACCTGGGCAGTTCTCTAAAGTGGAAGAAATAGAGACAGGGAAAGACCTGGTACCATCTTAGAGGGAAAGACACAAAGTGGGGATGAAAACCTCCTTTTTCTAATGCCTGATCCTACCCACTGAGTCAGCTACCATCATCTGTTCATTTCTTCTTTCGTTGGTTTTGGCATGGATGGAATGAGGTTGCTCCAACTGTTTGCTTCTCTATTCTCTCCAACTTTCCGATCTCTCCCGCTCCCTCACTCACACACTCTCCAGCTCACACCATCTCTCTAACCCTCATTCACACACTCCCCTCTTTCTCTCAACCTCGTTTTTTAAAATTTCACCAACCTTGTCCCAATACAGTTTTGTTTCGTTAACCATTCTCCTCTTTTTTTCGTTTCTTTTGTAATTTTTTATTCTTTCCTTAAGTTCTCTGCTAATGCTTTGCCATTGTTGCAGATCATGTCAATGGACATTGCACTAGCCCCACGTCCCAGCCCTGCTCAGCCGGGAAGCCGCGCGCCCCGGCCTGTCCTGAGGGCTCTCGGCTGGCCCGGAGAGGGCCAGGAAGACCGCCCTTCCGAAAGGCCCAGTCCGCCGCTTGCATGGAGATCTCTTTGCCTGTTTCCCACACGGAAGGTGTGTGCTTGTCTACATCCCTCCCCTATCCTCCTCCTCCTCTCCTCCTCCTCTCCTCCTCTTCTTCTACCCCTTCTTACCGGCCCCGATGCATGCAGACCTGGGGCAGTAGAGTGATTGTTCCAGTGTGGGTTTGAAATGATTCCATCGTGCCTTTTTATCTCTTGATTGTCTCTGATGCGGTCAAACTGCCTAATTTCTTTTTTGTCTTTTGGTTTTTGTACTGGTAGTGTTGGGATATTGTTGTGTTGTCTGTTTCTTACCAAGTGTTAACCTACTCAGCTCATGAAGGGTGTTTGAGGGCAGAGACATCGCTGATGAAGAAAAACAGCAACACGTGCTGTTGCTTTACATTTATCTCTAAGGATATTTAAGTTTGAGTAATTATTACTTTCATATCCAGATCAAAGTTGATTGGAAGAGAACACGTTTCATTCCCTATACAGGTCAGCTCTCATATAATCCATCTGACCTCGTTTGTCAGTCACACCCTCACCTCTTTCCCCAACATCACGATGTCTGTCAGTCCTGTCACAACACACACATTTCCTCCGTCCTCTGTACAACCCATTCACCACGTGTCTGTGGGTGTTTGTGTGGCATACTGTAAGTCTGTGTCTATGTGTGATACACAATGTTCAGCACCATAGGAGTTTTAAACAGTATGTATGTGAATATATATTGTATGGACAGTATGTAAATGTATATTTAATCTGTGCCTATTGTTATCTCCTCTGTTTCATTAGAATGCCTTACACTACTAGCATGAGTATTTACCATACTGCCTACAGAGAGATATGTGCATTGGTTTCTCGCTACAGGTCTTTTAAATGTTGAATTTCAAAGCATAGAATGTCTATGAGATCTGTCTTCCTAGAATATGTCAAGCGAAGAGTCACTCCTTTCAGCTTGTTTTGTTTTAACGTTTGCCTCCCTTCAAACGCCGAGGGGAAAATGGCCGCTGTCAGGATGTTCCTCAACATCCCATTATCTGGAATAACACACTCGTTACTGCGACGGACGGACAAAGCAGTCCACTCCTTGTTTTCCCTTCATCCCGCCAATTACCTGGACGAAATGTGTGTCCCACGATCAGACAAAGCCTGTCATCATTTCTCCTCGTCGCACAGTTTACCCGTCTTTCCTTTCCCTCTGTAATAGCTTACCTCTCAGGGCCAAACCATTTACTCTAAATGGACAATAATGACGGTAAAACGCTTCGAGAGAGCAACACTGGAGCAAGCCGTGCTCTTAATCCTGGAAATGTTAGATTCGCAAATGTAATTTTCTGGGGTGTTTGTCCAGACTGGGCAATCGAGGAAGCGGCTTAACTAAATGAATGTTTCACGTGCGCACGACGCCACAATAACAGACCCTTAACACGGAGAGAAGCGCCGTTTTACAGCTTTGTTGAAGGACACAGCCGTCTTTAAGCTTGTGGGACAGCCTCAGCCTACAGAGCCATGCTTCAGAACACGCCTGATAGAGATCCAGATGTAGTCTTCCCAATTACCTCCAAGTACATACTAGCTGATACGCATAATTACAGTTGTATAGCAACTGCTGTTATTATACAAGCGCAACAGCATAATGTTTAGAAGTGCTTTACATGTTAAATAGCTCGCTCAGAACGACCAGACTGGGAGTTGCTGCAAGTCTCTGCAAAGACTTTTTGAGAAGCCCTTCGGAAACAAAACTAGGCCTAGATGGTCTGGTGATCGTGACTCGACAGGATTACCAGGCAGCACTGGTGCAGTCAGGACGAGCTTACAACTCCACAGGTGACAGAGGACAAGTGACGGTTTCCAAAATGTCACGGTCGGCCACCTGGCGCTTCATGTGAGGGGCTGTCGCACTGCAAGGGCGTCAGACGGATAGCCAGGCAGGTTGGGAACGTTGGCAGGCAAGCCTCTGTTCCAGTAAGCCTGCTTAATAGCTGCACGCCGTGGATAATCTCAGTCCAATCGCATCTCTCGTTGGCAAGTGGAGTACGATGGCGAAGCGAATCACTGAAGGGCAAAACAAGGACGACGCTAGGAAGTTTTACCTGAACACACACACATATGATACACGGTTAAACATGCATAGGGGCATTCTGGACAAGCGCTATCATTGTGAACATACAGTGTAACAAACAACATTAGGGGGAAGACATTAATAGGAGGTAGTTATGCTGTGTTCCCCATCAACATGCTCTGGATGTTTCATTCTGGATGTTGGCCACAGTCAAGGCCAAATTTACATTTAGTCATTTAGCAGACGCTCTTATCCAGAGTGACTTACAGTAAGTACAGGGACATTCCCCCAGAGGCAAGTAGGGTGAAGTGCCTTGCCCAAGGACACAACATCATTTGGCACAGCCGGGAATCGAACTGGCCACTTTCTGATTACTAGCCCGATTCCCTAACCGTTCAGCCACCTGACTCCCTTTTGAAATTGAGAATGACTTGGCTATGTGCCATTTCTCCTGATCTAGAATGCTAAGAAGGCCCTTTGGAGAGAGCAAGAGCTGTGCGGCCTTTTGTAGGAAGAGCAGAAAAGGAACGTTACACATCCCAGGCCTTCAAAAACATCTCAGATTCCATCGTTTAGAGATCTTTATACCGTATGTTAGGATATGTTAGAAGAAGGGTGGCATGACTGCAAAAGTCAACGGCTGGTCTCCGCTGTTTCCAAACCGTCAAGAAAACACAGCGTCCTCCTGTTCGTTTTTCTCTGCAGACCTCCGTTTATAATGCGCTTCCCATGTCACACAGGCCCACCCTTCACCCCTCTGGTTGGCTGCCAGAGCCGGGTTACCACGGCGATGCACCAGCAGGGTCACTGGAACAATTAAAGGTCAACAAGCGGTGCGAGGCATGGAGACACGCTAACGAGGCCCACACGCCGGGCTCGACGGTGGAGGAGAGAAAGGCCAGAGGACTCGCACGACGTAAACAACATCGCCACGCCTGCTAGGAAGTCCTGCACGCTGTTATGAAACATTACATCCCCACAACACAAGTGGAGGATGATTAAGACTCAGCCTGATCAGCCAGTACGGGTCATATCCATTCACCGGTTGGATACATGTTGGAGTTTGCGGATTCAAAGATTTGTGACTGCAGCACTAGTGTACTGGGTAAAAGACATACAGTATCATATGTGGAAATTACAGCTAGATATTTGTTGAAATTTGATTGAAATTAAGTGCTGGCTACAATCAGCCTATACCTACCACTTATTTTCACCTTGACAGATATCCGTGAGCCAGGAACACACATTTCCAAAGGCGTCTGTCCTTGTCTATCCACTGTGTGTGTGTGTGTGTGTGTGCTTGTCTGTCACTAAAACATAGCCTTCTCTCCCATTCCCTCCCTTCTCTGTCCCTACGCCCCTGCTCAGTCCTCTAGGGGAGCACGTGTCCTGTCAGAGTGCCAGTGTGCGTGACTTTCATTAGCCGTTCCCCGCAGGCTCCGTCGTGCTCAAACACACCCCAGCGACACACGGGCAAAAATGAGCTGCCACTCTCGCCAGTTTCGCAGACCTGACGACAAAAGCCATTAAGTGTTCCTCTCGGCGCTGAATACTCCCACAGCCTTTGCAACAGCCCAGGGATACATTACAGCTTATCAACGTATCGATCGAGCTCGGGACACGTGTGGAACTTGTCTCGTACGATCCAAGCTACGCAGAGTGTCCAGCTGCCTGGGCCTATACCAGAGTGGGGTGGTTGGTGGTGGATGTGGGGGGGAGCCAACAATCATGTGTTGAGTTTCAGTTGGAGAATAAGTTGTCTATCTCTGTCTTTCTCTCTTACTTTCTCTCTTCGTTCTAATGATGCTTCCTCCTGGCTCAGTTGTCTCTTTTCTTTCCCTCTCTGTCGATCTGTCTTTCTCTGGCCCTGGCCTCTGTCTGTCTTGTCTTGTCTGTGGACCGCCTGCCTGCCTGCCTGGCTGGTTGGCTGGTTGTGGTGGTATGGGGCTGGGGTTGACTAGGTTATGCATCCAGGAGGGCAATGCTTCAGCAGTTACACGGAGTCAGTATGTACTCCCACGACGAGCACCACACCCCGTCCTACTGTTGGAGCGAGAGAGGTAAGGGGGCGCACACCGCAGACAAATGGCGTCCCACTGTCCAGCTCCGTGCGTCCTGTGGTCCCTGTCTCTGTCCTGTCCAAAGATGTTCAGAGACACTCGCTTGCTGTCCCGGAGGCCACAGGCTAATCACTGTCTCGCTCTCTGTGGCTGTCTGCCCAGACGTGTGTGTGTCTCAGGTAGCTGTATTTGTGTGTGTGTGTGTGTGTGTGTGTAGTTTTCTCGATAGAATGTTTGCATGCTCACAACAGATACCTGTTATGTGCTATATGTTCAGTTGATCTTGTTTCCCCACTCATGATAAGGTGAAACTATATCAAACTAAGGGGTTGGTGTGTTATCTGTGAATTATTTATAGAATTGTTCTCCATGTCTACTTCACATACAATTAACAGTAAACCATGGACCATGTACCAATACGGGACTGTTGTTAAATTGTGAAAGCTGCTGTTTCTCAAAGCCTTTGCAGGCAACCCATAGCCCGGATCTAAATAATTGAGATGTACATGAATCATTCTCGGGAAATACAGAAATGCTTTTTTTGATGGAGGCTAAATCTATAAATATATAATGGAGAATCTTGAACGACTAGCAATCGAAGGGGTCAGCAAAAATGTGTAGTTGGTGTGACTGCGTGTGTGTGTGTTTACAAGTGTTACAAGTGTGTGTCAGAGAGTGCAAGAAAGAGTGTGTGTTCGGAGGCGAGCAGGGAGTGTTAAAGCCTCAAACAGGAAGTTGGACAAATTACAACCAACAAAATGTTTCCCCTACATGTCGTGCGTGCTCTCTGCCGTTGGCCCACAAATGGATGAGTCATTCCTGTGTTTTGTCTCGATGGATTCAACTGTAACCGAGCTACAGCTGTGACTTCATTTTCGAGAGTGTGAAAATGGTGTGATTCGTCTCTGGCTCCCCTTCTGTCTGTCACAGTGTCATGATCGCTCTGCTTCTCTGTCCAGCTCCTTTTGGCTCCTGTTCTCCTGTTTCTATGTACAGGCCATGTCATACTGTGTCATCTCTCTCTGTCTTTTTTCCCCCACGGTCTTACTTACTTTCCTTGTCTCTTCTTCCCTCCCTCTGTTCGTTTGTTCTCTTTTCGCTCTGCTCATCCTCTTTGCCGTCTCTCTGTCTATCTCCTCTCCTCTCCTCACACATCTCTTCTCATTCCCCATTTTCTCGATCTACCTCATCTCCAAACCCTCCTTGTTTCTTTCTACCTCTCTCTACCTTTCTGTCCCTCTATGTCTCTCTACCTCTCTCTACATCTCTCTCTCTGTCCATCCGTTTACTTACTTTCTTTTGTTCTTCTTTGTCTTTATTCCGAGTCTCCCTCTCCACCCCTCTCTCTCCACCCCCCTCTCTTCCTCTCTCATGTGCTCGCTCGCCCACCACTCTCTCTTCCTCTCCCGTGTCCTCGCCCGCCCCTCTCTCTTCCTCTCCCGTGTCCTCGCCCACCCCTCTCTCTTCCTCTCCTCTTCCTCTCCCGTCTCCTCGCCCACCCCCCCCCCCCTCTCTCAGAAAGCCGCGAGAACTCCTTCAGTCGCTCGCGCAGCTCCAGCGTGTCAAGCATCGACCGCGACACCAAGGAGGCCGTCAGCACGCTGCAGTTTGGAGAGTCGTACGGGCGCAAGGGCGACGCCTTGCCCACGCCGTGCCTGTGGGTGGGCACCAGCCTGGGGGTGGTGCTGCTCATCCCCATGTCCATACCCACCGAGGAGGAGGAGAGGCTGGAGGAGCCCGTCACCATCGGCCCTAGCGGTGAGGCCCGCCCCACCCTGAGGGAGAGGAGGGGACCAGGGATGGGGGGTTGTAGTGGGGGTCATCTCTGGGTCATTCACAAATCTTTCTTTAGATCTCTTTTCTAACACTGGTTTGGTATTTGCTTAGGAATTTGGGGATGTAACATTGTAACATTACATTTAGTCATCCAAAAAGAGATATGTCCTTACTCTCCTTGTCTCCATCAAATAGGCTCAGTCCTCATGCTGAAGGGCTCCATCCTGCGCTTTGCCTTCCTGGACTGTGGGGGCGCTCTGATCCAGAGTCCCTACGAGGTGTGGCGGGACCCCAACATTCCCGAGGACCCAGAGCGGCCCCGGAGACGCAGGCTGGTCAACTTCTCGCCCTCGTCCTCCCAGGACGCGTGTGCGGACGGACACCTGACCGTGGTGTGCTCCGAGAAGCAGGCCAAGGTGTTCCTCATGCCCTCCCAGGCCTGCCTGTTCGTGCACAACATCACAGAGTCCTCCTTTGTACTGCGGGCCGACGTGGTGACGGTGTGTAACAGCGTCGGCCTGGCTTGCTTCTGCGCCAACGGTCACGTCATGATCCTCAGGTACTGAAACACCTCAGAGCAAACTGGGCCACCTGCGTTAGATCCTAGGGGCAACTTGAGGTGTACTTGATTCGGCTTTGCCTTGTGCGATAGAGCAGTCCCAAACGTGCACGCTCCGGGGTGAATCAAATGCTGCAACGTGGTGGATTTATACACTGTGAAGGGGTTTGAAGGAAGGTCGATCTGAGGTCTGTTTCACACAACGTTAGCTGTGCGGATGATGCCTTGCATGGTCGGTTCTGACAGTCTAATCCACGGTTAATCCCTCTCGCTGGCCCACCTTGCAGTCTCCTGATGTCCAGCTGTCAGCTCCGGGCAAATAACTCAAACTAGTGCAACAATATGCCTCGAATTGTATTTTAGTTGAATTAGTTGCTGTCGTTGTTGTGACTGCGACTCTGTGTTCACCTACTGCTTTTTAAATAATCTCTCAGTGTTGGGGATGAAGCTTTGCTCCTCTTTGTGAACGGCAGTGTTGTTTTCCTGTCTCCGGCTGCAGCTTGCCCAGTCTCAGACCTCTGATGGACGTGAACTACCTGCCCCTGACAGACATGCGCATCGCTCGCACCTTCTACTTCACCAACAGCGGCCAGGCCCTTTACCTCAGCTCCCCTACTGAGCTGCAGCGCATCACCTACAGCCAGGAGATGTGTGACAACCTGCAGGTCAGCTGTGTGTGACTGTGTGTGTGTGTGTGTGTGTGTGTGTGCGTGTGTGTGTGTGTGTGTGTGTGTGTTTGTGACAGGGGTGGAGGGGGAAGTGTGCACAGTGTGTGTGCGGGCACGTCTGTCTTCTTGAGCGTCTGTGATATAGTGAACCCACATCTGGTACGTTTGAGTGAAAGAGCATGTGTGCACATGTGTGCATCTGTCTGTGATGTCTGTGTGTGTGTCTGTGATGTTTGTGTGTGTGTTGCTGTGGTCGGTAATCTCATCACTCTGTAGCCATGAAAGCACGTAGCATCCTGCTTCTTCGGCTCTCTGAGATCGCTCCGAGCCGTCGGGGAGTAAATATACCGGTGTCGTAATTGATACCTTTGGTAAAGCCCAGTTGTGACAGTGGCCATTGAAGTGAAATGTCACGCTTGTCATGTGTGGTTTGAGCTTCACAGCGCTGACTCCATGGGGTTGGTGTTTGTGTGTGCGTGTGTGTGTGTGTGTGTGTGCGTATTGCGCGCACGAGTGTGATGTGCCATCACAGAATTCATTCCCTAATAAGAACAGGCATTGGCAGAGCTGGTAGCCTGACACTAAACAGGAAATGGGATGTTACAATACTGCCACCTGCTGGTTAAGAAACGTTTGGTCTTTGTATATATTGGTATATACAGTATACATTTATATACTGTCTAATGTAATATAAATATGTTTTCTGTACAACTTTCTCTGATATAAATTCAGTATGATGTTTGTTTCACTCCTGAATGTTCTGACTGTGTTTGATTGGTGTGTTTGAATGGGTCTGTGTGTGATTGGTGTGTTTGAATGGGTCTGTGTGTGATTGGTGTGTTTGAATGGGTCTGTGTGTGATTGGTGTGTTTGAATGGGTCTGTGTGTGATTGGTGGATCCAGGAGATGTTGGGGGAGCTGTTCACGCCCATAGAGACACCGGAGGCCCAGAACAGAGGGTTCCTCAAGGGCTTCTTCGGTGGAAACGCCCAGAACTTTGACCGAGAGGAACTGTGTACGTAAACCTGTGTGTGAGTGTGGTTGTGTGTTCGTTAGTATACGTGAGAGAGAAAGAATCGTAGCGTGGAGGGGGGAAAAACAATATTTTCCTAAAGCATCGACACATTTCTCTCTTAACCCCCTTTCTAAAAAATGTACGAGAACAAACTCGCAGAAGAAATCCATGAGTGAAATGTATGTTGATGTACTTCTCTTTGGTCCCTTTGCTTTGTGCAGTCGGCGAGGCGGCGGCGGGTAAGGCCTCCCGGAGCCTGGCACAGCACATCCCAGGCCCGGCTGGCATGGAGGGCATGAAGGCAGCGGCGGGCGGGGTGGTGGGAGACCTGGCCCGGGCCCGCATTGCCCTGGACCAGAGGGGCGAGCGCCTGGGAGAGCTGGAGGAACGCACCGCCCTCATGATGACCAGCGCAGACACCTTCTCCAAACACGCTCACGAGGTAGAGCTGGGGCGGGGGGGGAGGGGGGGGGGGGAGAGAGGGAGGGGGTGTTTGGGGTAGGCTGACAGGGTGTACAGGGGGTGGGGGGAGGGGTGTTTGGGGTAGGCTGACAGGGGGGGGCAGGGGGGAGGGGTGTTTGGGGTAGGCTGACAGGGGGGGGCAGGGGGGAGGGGTGTTTGGGGTAGGCTGACAGGGGGGGGCAGGGGGGAGGGGTGTTTGGGGTAGGCTGACAGGGGGGGGCAGGGGGGAGGGGTGTTTGGGGTAGGCTGACAGGGGGGGGCAGGGGGGAGGGGTGTTTGGGGTAGGCTGACAGGGGGGGGCAGGGGGGAGGGGTGTTTGGGGTAGGCTGACAGGGGGGGGCAGGGGGGGGCAGGGGGGAGGGGTGTTTGGGGTAGGCTGACAGGGGGGGGCAGGGGTGTTTGGGGTAGGTTAACGGGGGGGGGGGGTTACATTCACTTGTAATATGGGATGGGAAAACAGAGCTTATGTTTAGGTGAATGCGGTTGGTACGGTCATGAGCTTGGTCGAGGGGATTGAGGTTGATGGGAGTGGAGAGGGGATAGCACAGCGTGGAAACACATTGTCTGGTGAGTTCTCTCACCATGACTGTCCATTCCGTCCTTTGTGTTTGTCCCCCGCAGGTGATGCTGAAGTGCAAGGACAAGAAATGGTACCAGTTTTAATGGCAGACCAATGGTTGGAAGTCTGCCCTTTGACCTGGTGGTGGAGCTATGCTTCGACACGGACTTCACTCTACCGATGAGGGAGAGAGCGAGATGAGACAGAGAGGAAAGAGTGACTTTGTGTACACAGGCCTCTCTGTGGGCTGTCTGTACAGCATTGTCACATTAGTGGTGGTATTGGATAAAGGCTGGTCGCTGGTGTAGACTGCAGTGAGATGGACACAGACCAAGATGGGGGGACCCAGAGGATGGAACAGTCCACCCGTGTGGAACAGTCCATCTGTGTGTGTGTGTGGGGGTGTGGGTTTACTTGACCTTGCTGTGTAGATATTCTAAAGTTAAGACATCAACAAGACTGCATGAAACACAATGGATGACTACAAAAAATAACTACAACTGCCATATTAAAAAGCAGCATGCTACTTTAACAGAGGGAAATACTAAATACAAACTTTTATTTAATAATATAAGCCAACAAACAGAAACTATGAAAAACGTTATATTTTTTGAAATATTGAGAAAATATATATAAAAAGGGAAATGTATACCTGCATTGCTATGAAGCCAAATTTTATTTATTTTTTTGCCTTATTTTTTCTTTGATTTTTTTAACTAAACACAAATCATTTCTGTATCAATTAATACTTATTACAATTACATTGCCGATACTAGTCCAATTTCTTTACTTAGACCTTATGCTACACCTTATTCTATGCTAAACATCTATACTCCAAATGTCTCCTTGTCACCTCCACACTCTTCATGAAATGGGGGCAGTGAAAACACAAATTAACACTTTGAGCAAATGCACTATCCACATATAAGCACTAATTTCATTTTCTTGGCTGCTGCTACTTACTATATCTGACATTATAGAAAAAGGTACATTTCACTCCCCTGTGAAAAATATAGGAACACAGAGGTTAGATTGCTAAATGTCTGAGAGGGTATGATAATGAATTGTGGTGGTCAATGCTTGTCTGTGAGGTCTGGATTGAGTGTGTTTATATTTATAAGCATTATGTAATAATTCACGTGCCATAAAATCAAGATGGGTGAACCCCCTTCCTGTAAACTAGCCAAGCGCTAACGTGATAGTCATGATGCAGTCTGTTTCCTGTAGAGGACAGTAGTTGAGCCGAACCCTCCGGATCTGCCCATTGATTGGCCGTCTGTCAATGTCACCTGACTTGGGTTCCTTTTGAGAAATAGTGACGTTTCTAACTTTTTATTTTCTGTTGTTTTGTTCTTTGTTGAAATATTCTGCTGCCTTTGTCATTTCTCTGAGGTTGGTGAGTCATTGTCATGTGTCACACAAACCGCCGTAAAAGACAAACTCTTCTTTCTCTGCCAAAGCAATTCAACACGAACGAAGTCCTCTGTAGAGTGTGCCATTTAAATGTCCTTGTGGGTGGTGGGTCCCCTTGTTTACATTTTGGTATGCAGAGCCCGTCCCTCTTTTACACTACGATGTTGAACTATGCTTCATGATTCTAGATGTATAACACGCTCACAGGACTAGGAACATGGGGGATTAGTCGCCTGGTCCATTTACACCAACGACCCTGGCGACGATACTAAGATGAGGGTATGGATGAAACACACCTTGTAATTGCCTTTGGAATATAATGATTTAAGCAGATATTGTATTCATTCTTTCTGTATTGATTCCCCCCCATGTTACTGTTACATTCTCGGTCCTTGCCCCTGTTTGATAGACGTCGCCTTTTCTCTTTAAATGCTACTATATGTACAAAAATGTTCTATGGTACATGTAATTGTATGTGTTGTACAAGTCAATGAGTGTACATGGGCAACACTGGAAACCCCCTGTGATAAATGAGAAAAAGATGCATACACTGAGAATATTATTTTCTCTACAGTTTGACAAATTTCAGAAGATTTGTTTGGACCCTGACAGCCTCATTCACCATATCAAATTTTAATTTCTAATTTTATTTTTTTGACATGTCACCTGAGTGGATACTAGACCAAAAATGGTTCTTACCCTCTCTTATAAGGTAGGCTACACAAACACAGAAACAAGTTCACTTGTATTGCTATCATTTCACCTTGCTCCCTCTCAGGCTTGTGTGAAATGTCTGAAGGACAAGGTCAGCTTGTCTGGAAACCCTGTACATTCACACAGTTCAGGATGGGTTTAAAACTTGAAGCATACTCAATTGGCTTTCCTGGCAGATACGTCAATTGAATTGTCAATTGTTCATGAGTGAATGTGGTTGTGCCGAAGAAAGAAAATCTATTTCTCTACACGTACTGTCCATGAGATCTGTGTTGATATCAGTGGAGTTAACTTTAATGGCAGAGAAGAAAAAAAAATCTGATTACTGACAGGGTGTTCTGTTTATATGTGTTTGGTTTTTATATCAACTGTACAGTTCGACCCTGGGAGTGAAGACAAACACACACACACACAAAAAAATTACTAAAAAGACACAAAAACAGTGTTAGGGTATTATTCTCTGTAAACGTGGTTCATGTTTGATGATGGTACTCTGGTGTTCCAGCTCAGTCTAAGTCACTAAGGCTCTGTAGTTCTCTAGTTTTCTGACCAAGACATTTCTCTGGTTTTCTCAAAGACGTCAGCAAAGTTTGTCTTGTTTAAATGGATTCTACCACTTTTTGTTCTTATTGATATTATAGTAGTGTAATAGAGATTACTGGAAAAAAATACATGAAAAATATGTTGATGCAAATCAAATTGAAATAAACATTGATTGATGTACACACTAGATTAACTCAGTTTTTTTTTGTCTAGACCTGTGGTCTTGTTAGTTAGGTTTATTTATATGTGAATCACACTATAATAATAGCCTTAATTAATAATCATTCATTTTATAGTTCCATTGGGGGAATTGTTTATACTAGACATAACCTGAAGTTGGCTACACTATGGACAATGGTTTAACATTTATTTTATGTTAAACATAAACATTTTGAAACACCTTAACAACATTTTAAGACAAAGAGTGAAAATACACATTCTTTCTTACGTAAGATAAGTTAAACCCCTTCGCGTGTCAGACATGCGTCTGAACGTCCCCTTCCTCTAAGCCAATCAGATTGAAGCTTTACTTTCATTGCACGCCAGACGTGGAAGAAACAGCCAATCAGACGGTCTCTCTCCGTGTCCGTCTGCATGACTCCATCCGTAGAAGTTAGTCTTCCATGTCGAGGAACACATAAAAAAAAAAATCTCCTTTATACCGAAAACTTTAGCTATACGTGTGACAGAGATATCGTTGGACGGAAACAAAGATACAATGATGTGTCACTGCGACTTGATGAAACATTGTATCCGTACAGTTTCTAGAAAGAGTGTGATCGCATAGTGTCTGGTGCATACCGCTTCTGGCGACCAGATGTAGAATTGTGCATTTACATTACAAGGGAATGGAAATTTGCAATATTGTAACTGTTCTGTAAAGAATCGGGGAGAAGACAAAAAACGACAGAGAAACGCTGGTTTCAGGAATACAGATACCTAAAATGTTGGCTAAACTACCGTGGTTTGTGCTGTGCTGGCTAGGACTCTTAATTCTGCCTCCTGGAGTTTGCACCGGTTCGTTGCCGAGTGCTGCAAAAACTTTGGTATGGGGTCCTGGACTGGAAGCAAATGTTGTTCTTCCTGCACGTTTTTTCTTCATACAAGCAGTGGACAGCAATGGGATTAAGTAAGTAGTATCATAGGCCTGTATCCTCATTGTCCGTCAACGGCGGCTGAGAACCGTCTATCAAAGGGGCGTAAATGGGCTACAATGTTATAACATCTTAAGCACGTGTGTAGGGTTTTAAAAAGTTGAACACCACGCTTGCGTCACTGAATACACATGAGACTGAGATCACATTGTGCATTAATTTGGTTTGAGTACAACAAGCAACGAGTCCATTCAGTAGAACGACACCTTGGGGCAAAATACGGTATCTTGTGTGCGTGTCGTGTTCCTTCGAGTGTCATATCGGTTGTCTCCGTAGAGTCACTGTTTCGTCATCTTTAACTATTAGGCTTCATAGACTAATCGTTACATAATTGTTGTTTTGGTGTGGCTGACAAGATACACAGGTGAACCTCCAGGTGAATCCTTCCCCGCAACTCTAAGGCAGCAAATGCGGTCTAATTCAGTGCAAGATAAACTTTCTCAAATAACTAAAACAAAATATTGTTCCATCATGTGCACCAAAATACAAGGGCAAGATCGTTATTAAACCTGCGATCTTACTGACTGACTGACCTTGTACCTTGTAGTCTGACCTCCTCACCAGGCGAGGATACCTTCAAGGTGAAGATCGTGTCTCCCACAGAGCAGTTCTCCAGGATCTGGATCCAGGTTCTGGATCGCAGAGATGGCTCGTTTCTCGTACGCTACAGGATGTACGCCAGCTACACAGACCTGCATATTGACGTTCTGCTCGAAGACAAGCATGTCGCCAGGTCTCCGTTCACTGTGAAAGGTGCAGCGCCACTCATCCGTCTATGAATGAGAGAGTTATGCTTAAGAATTTAGGACCTCTCTCTCACTCACTCACTCACTCACTCACTCACTCACTCACACACACACACCACTAAGTATAGACACATATGCTCACTTCTTCTCTGTTTCTTACACACACACACACACACACACACACACACATTGGCCGGGTTTCCCAGATTCGTTAAGAAGCTCTTAACGCTATGAGCTTCTTAGGAGCGTTCTAAGAGCGTTCTAGAGCGTTCTTAGAACGTTCCTAAGAAGCTCTTAGCGTTAAGAGCTTCTTAACGAATCTGGGAAACCCTGCCATTGTCAGTCCTCAAATGAATGCTCAAACGATTCTTGACCCTCTCCTCCTTCTGTCCCCCCATGTGTGTCCCCGTCTCCAGGCCCCGTGTACCACGACGGCTGTGACTGTCCCCAGCCCAGTGGGGCAGAGTGGCAGCGGGACATGCACTGCCCCTCCTCCTTCCCCCAGATCGAGAGCGACCTGGCCCTCTACCCCAGGGTGGACCCGGACCGCAACGCCCAGGAGATCCCCCAGCGCTTCGGCCAGAGACAGAGCCTGTGCCACTACACCATCAAAGACAACAAGGTCACAACCATGGACACATTTCTAGAGCTGGCAGGCTCTGGGAATTCGGTGTCTGATGTGGCATTCCACTGCCTGATGACCAAGACAGGCAGTGTAACACTGCAATTTTGACCTTAACTAAAGCAGCGATCTACACATTTTACTAGAGCTCAGTGCAGGTCGTCACAAGATGATCATAGTCGGTTTGGTTCTGAGTGCTTTACTTCAAATGAAACCATATCAATTGTATCAAATCAAAATGTATTTGTATAGCCCTTTTTGCACGCAAGCCTGTCACAGAGGGCTTCACATACGCCCATAGAACTGCCCCTCAACCAACCTAAACCCTCAAGGAAGACAAGGAAAAACTCCCAGAAAAACTCACTCGAGGAGAAAATTGTGTTTCTCTTTCTTACAGAAGTCCTGATTTAAGTAGCTTGACTTGCGTTAGTAGTTGTACTGTAGGTGCTGAGGGCTGTTTGGCTGTCCGTCACTGTGTTGTATAGGGGAGGGACAGCATTACTGTAGAAACAGACATTCATTTATTTCTAAACAAATTCCAAATAAACATATTTGGAGTTAGAGAGCAAGCAGAGAAAGTCTGTCGGCATGTGTGACTCAGTAAACGGGTCTGCCCACACCCTCCAGCAGTGTTTACGACAGCTGGTCACCACACCTGTAATCATGGCATTCTGACACCAACAGGTGTGGGGTGTAGTACAGGTCACAACTGTCCCTGTCCCCATATGTCACAGTGCACTTCGGTCCTGGGATCCAAATCACTGTGGGTGTTCAGACAAGACCCATCTTCTTGTTTTACAAGTGTAAAAATGCTGAACAAACAGGGGACCTGTGTGTGTGGGCAGGATGTGTGTGTTTGTGTGTGGCAATTGGCAATAGAAGAACTGTGTGATAGGCCTCATGTCGTAATCTAGAACCTTGCAGCTGCATGTACTATAGCCCATGGCTTATTCCAATGTACTGCCTCAGTTCTCATGAACGTTAAACTAGAATCGAACACGACTATTGAAAATGGGATGTTTAGTTTATGTTACAGGTGTACTAGTTCTGAGCATCGACACCTGATGTACTGCTGTAGGGAGTCAGGTGGCTGAGCGGTGAGGGAGTCAGGCTAGTAATCCGAAGGTTGCCAGTTCGATTCCCGGTCATGCCAACTGACGTTGTGTCCTTGGGCAAGGCACTTCACCCTACTTGCCTCTGGGGAATGTCCCTGTACTTACTGTAAGTCACTCTGGATAAGAGCGTCTGCTAAATGACTAAATGTAAATGTTTCAGGTCTACATTAAGACCCTAGGAGAACATGTGGGGTTCAGGATCTTCATCGATGCCTTTCTCCTTTCTCTGACCAGGAAGGTGAGTGCTCAGATTCACATGAACATCTACAGTGTTTTATAGGAAGCAGCCTACCACGTGGGAGTTATTCCTCCAAGTGACCACTAGATGGAGGTGTCATTCCATAGCAGGATCATCAGACACAAACCTTCATAGGACGGTGGGGGAAATGCAAACTGTATTACAGTTTCCATACAAACTGAAATACAAACTGCCTTGGTTATTTCTGAAATGCGTAGTTGCAAGTGGACTGTCTAAGCCAGGACACTCCCATGGAAGCAAACCACAGGACAGATGAACAACTTGAGAAGATGAGGGCTAGGCCTGTCGACATGCAGGTTTTAAGAGCCGTGGGTTCTCCGTGTTCCAGGTGCGTGTTCCTGACGTGGAGTTCTTTGTGAACCTGGGCGACTGGCCCCTGGAGAAGAGGAGTCCCTCAGACAAGCTGCACCCCATCTTTTCCTGGTGCGGCTCCAACGACACCAGAGACATCGTCATGCCGACCTACGACCTCACCGAGTCGGTCTTGGAGACCATGGGAAGGCAAGGCTGTCTCTCCTTACAAACATTGGAAAATAAAAACAGCAAGCATCAGGGTTCAAAATGAATCAGGGGCGCCCTGGTAGCTCACTGGATAAGAGCGAGTACAGTGTAGACTGAAGCTTTACCTTCCACCTCTCTCTCTCTCTCTCTCTCTCTCTCTCTCTCTCTCTCTCTCTCTCTCTCTCTCTCTCTCTCTCTCTCACACCTTTCCTGTTACACTTCACTTACAAAGTTGTATGAAAGACTGACAGGTATTCTCCTCCACTAAACAGGGTGAGCCTGGACATGATGTCTGTCCAGGCCAATACGGGCCCCCCGTGGAGGGAGAAGAATGCCTCAGGCTTCTGGAGGGGGCGGGACAGCCGTAAGGAGCGCCTGGATCTGGTGAAGCTGGCCAGGGCGCACCCCGACATGGTGGACGCCGCCTTCACCAACTTCTTCTTCTTCAAGCACGACGAGAGCCTCTACGGACCGCTGGTCAAGCACGTGTCCTTCTTCGACTTCTTCAAGGTGAGGAGATGTCGTAGCGTGGCTCGCTGTGTCTCCGCAGTGTCGCCAGCGCTGTTCGTTTGTTCGCAGTTCTTCCCAGTACACGTTTAGCTGGCTCTAGTGAATGCGCATCCAGGCCAGAATGTTTTAGTTTAGTTTTGGTTTGTCATTTTAGGGTAAACCCGGGACCTAGTATGATGGATTTGCATTGAGCATGAATGTAGTCTAGCTTTTATGGAGTGACAGGTGCACCTGGCTCTGTGAAACCTGACTGTTCACAAGTAGGCCTAAAAATATGGACTCTTACAAGGTAGAAGAGTCAAAGACTATATTAAATTGCTAGACAAGTGACCTGGCAACATAACATAATAATTATAGTAATAGTAATATTCTGTAAACTAAACATTGTGGTGTCGCTAATTCCCTAATTTCCTCTTAAAAATAATGTTAATTGCTTGTAAAACATAATGCAACCACCAAGGAGTCACATTTGTTAAAATGTTGGTTTTATGCAGTTAACTTTACAATGCCATAAACATGACTAAGCAAGGAAAAGAAATATTGTTGGCTGCATGTCTCAGCTGTAAGAAGGAGTGGCTTCCTCACAACCATTCCATGTACATTTGAGTTCCCTACAGACAGTTTACTTCGATGTTAAAACTGACATTAAGTGTCTATAACGTCAAAACTCTGCATGATATGTAACGTATAACATAGTCAGTAAATCAACTGAAAGTTTCAGCACACTGGCAAAGTATCCTTTAAAACAAAAAATGCATTTATTGAAAACTCTACAAAGTTGGTTACTTTCCTGTTGGGTCTCAAACTCCCCAGCACAAACCGAACTGTGTCTGTAACATCCTAACATGCTGCTAACACGCTCCCCCACACGCTCCCCCACACGCTCCCCCACACGCTCCCCCCACGCGCTCCCCCACACGCTCCCCCCACACGCTCCCCCAACAGGCTGCTAACACGCCACCTCATCACCAGCTCATCCCTGCTTCCCTCTCCCGCAGTACAAGTACCAGATCAACATCGACGGCACGGTGGCTGCGTACAGGCTGCCCTACCTGCTGGCGGGGGACAGCGTGGTTCTGAAGCAGGACTCGGGATACTACGAGCACTTCTACAGCCAGCTGAGGCCCTGGGAGCACTACATCCCCGTCAGAGCCGACCTGGGAGACCTGCTGGACAAGATCACCTGGGCCCGCCAGCACGACCAGGAGGTGAGGAGGAGGAGGTTGGAACTGCTGGTGCATAGTGCCCGGGTTGAAATGTGGTTTGGTGCCCCGTGGGGGGCAGCAGATTGAACTTTTCTTTGTTGTATGTTTACAATATGTTTTTTATAAAATGTGTAAAAATGTTATAGTGACATATTGTAGCCTTGGTTTTTACACTTGCATACCTGTTCAATGTTCAAACATTTGTTAGGCCCTTCTGTCTCCCTAGACAGAGACCAACTAAAGAAAGTTGTAACATGGCTTCATCGTTTTCTGTTTCATTTGCCACAATTCCAAGCTGTTACCCTTTCATTTCTCTCTTTCAGGCAAAGAAAATTGCAGAAGCTGGTCAACAGTTTGCCCGCTCCCATCTCCTGGGAGACAGCATATTTTGTTACTACTACAAACTTTTCCAGGTAATGTTCATGAAAGCAGGTAGGACAGCGACGGGCCTAGCAACAGCTTGCTGAGCCAAGAGAATGAGCAATGTGTGTATTGATATGAAATATCTTAACATTTTACTGTGTGAATGAAAACCCTGAAGTTCATTCATACTTTTATATTCCTTTACATTTTTACAACTTTGGGTAAAGCCAAACCTCTCCCGTGTCAGACAGCCTGCTTATCAGCTCGACTATCTTATCTTGACATCTCTACCTGACATTTTATACAGCTCCCTCAAGGACAGTAGTCATGAGGTTTCCTGGGTCAGGTCACGGCAGAACTGCCATGTATCTCTATTTATTACATTTACATTTAGTCATTTAGCAGAAGCTCTTATCCAGAGCGACTTACAGTAAGTACAGGGACATTCCCCCGAGGCAAGTAGGGTAAAGTGCCTTGCCCAAGGACACAACGTCATTCTGCACAACCGGGAATCGAACCGGTAACCTTCAGATTACTAGCCCGACTCCCTAACCGCTCAGCCAGCTGACTCCCTGATTACTTGATTCATCAGTGTATCATCACCTCTAGTTATGGGGAGGAATCCCATAATTCAGCATTCCATCCTGGTCCTTAGTTATGTTTGAACATCCCTATTTAGTTCAGAGGAACACAGTTTGTGAAAGTCGTAATTGGGTGTGCTTTGCCTTCGGCAAGGGCACAACCTTTGTTCTCTCACATATATATTATTTTTATTATTCTTTTTGTCCCCCTAAAACTCTGTCAATATTTGGCCTACATAGACAACCTAGGTGTCAAAAGTTTCGTCTTGGTAGCGTTGAGTTGCTTCTATTGGGATTTACGTTCCGTTGCATGGTTTAAGTGGAAATTAAGTTTTTGTGGCGAAAAGTGAAGCTAACGGTGGCTAACTTGCTAGCCACAGTCAATGACGCTACTTACGTCACTAACGTCACGAAAACTCGCGTGACTACCTCTAGCAGAACATTAGTTTAGCAGCTCGTTAACTTCTGGGAGATAGCTAAGCTAACTGCTTTACTGCAAGGCAGCTGCAGAAACGCCACAAGCAAAGAGGCCAGGGTGATAACTACTTACTAATTTTACTTTGTGATATGACACACAATTGTGACGTGTAATGTACAATATAAGCTGATTTTATTAAGGAAGTACATCTACTTTCGGAAACAGTAGTCTACTATGTCACTGAAGTATTAGCATCATGACATTAGCCTCTGTTGCCCGGGCAACACATACTACAGTGGTCTATGATGCATCTGTTTTCAATCGTTAAAATAAACATTCCTCACAAATACATTTTCGTTGTAGGATTTATTATGACATTACATTACAAGTAAACGATTTGTGGGTGAAATTATCATTACCTGTGGTTTCAAACCAGTGTTGCTCACTGAAACGCTGTAGCCTACGCGAGACACAGCTGTTTAGGAAGTCAAACGGCGACAGAACATGTTCGGCACTCTCCTTACTTAAATCAAAAGTCTATCTAACTACTAACCTGAACTTCATTGCCACAGCCTAAACGTTGTCAATCTGTTCATGAAAATAATTAATTTCAGCCTAAACCGTACAACGGAACGTTAAATCCAATTCAACCAACGCAATCGCTACCAAGACGAACACAGCAGTAGTCTAGTACTGTACCGTAGTAGTACAATTTACCGGGGCAGCTTCTCCACACAGGGCTCTATCGCATTTTGCGTTGTTACTGACAATGATCGCTACCAGTGAGCTTTTTATGAATGAGCGATTTTCCACTAAATCAATGTCAAGCTTATTTACGTTTTGGGGGGCATTTTTTCAGTTAGCAGATGGTAATGTTTGAATCGCGATTCCATCTTCTACTGCCGGGTAACGTCGTAGAATAATCTTCAAAGGGGGTTCTTTATTAATGAATGAATGCAATGAGTAGGCTAAATGCCTGAAAGTATCATGAGAAGGGAAAAACTTAAAATGACGTTTAAGTCATAGAGATTAGGTACATTTTTACACCGGTCTGCCAAATTTATTCGTTTTGATTCAACAATGAGGCTGCCTCTTGCAGGGGAAATGAGAAGACATCTATTTCATTCTACACTTCACTCGCATTTTCAGTTGTAAATGAGCAGCAAAAAAAAAAAATGCTTTTAAATCTATGTAATCTTTATAAATAATAAGTATTCATTTTATATAAAATACAGAAACAGAAATATCAGTTGTAAAAATGTCATTCAAAAACGGACCCCTGTGCAACCGACACAAGCAAGCACCCTCTCTAGTTTAATATTAAGTTGTGAAAAATCTGGCAGGGATTCACTTTCATTCATTTTTTTTCGGCTTGGTTCTCTTTAAGCATGTTTATAGGTTTTATATTGTGTTAGTGCTGATCTTACATATAACATATGTAAACTTAGGTCTTTCTTTCCAAGCATTTTCTATAAAAAGTGCATCTAATTATTAAAAGATTAGTCATATGGATACATTTTTCTATGTCTAGATATTTTGATGTCAACATATCTCACCAAATAATATTATCTTGTCTCACTGACAAATGATTTAGCTTCATTTGAGCACCTACTTCAACACGATAGTTATAAAATATTTGAGGATACATTGATGGCAGGATGCTGCCTTGCCCTATTTCTTTCATGAGAATGGGACATCTTGGATGGTTGTGATGTGGCCCGAGAATGCTTTATTGAACCCCATAAGCCTGCAGTTCAAGAATTAATGTTTAAACACACTTTCTGGCTCAAAGTAGAATGTCAGTCATAAAGGTTTACGCTCTCTAGATGGGAAGGTGTGGGGGGGGGTCACATGGCATGCTACCTGCTGGAGTTTGCATGCCATGTGCATGTTTTAGATACATGAAGTTACCTTGACGATCGTCGTTTGTCAGTACGAATGCCTTTTGCTTACTTTGCTTACACCAGCTGTGCAGATGGTGTCTGTTCGGCGTGTGAAAATGTATTTAGTCTTGATCTCTTGCGTACGATCTTATTGAGGGATATTTGTATACAAGATTGTTTCAGTTATTCGCTTAATGATTTATAAAAAAAAATATCTATAATATTCTTTCCAACAACAACTACTGAGAACGGCGATTAAATCCATGTTTTTTCTGTTTGTCTGCAGGAGTATGCCAAGCTGCAGGTGAGGGAGCCCAGGGTTCGAGAGGGCATGGAGAGCGTTCCCCAGCCCTCAGAGGACCTCTTCCCCTGCTCCTGCCACAGAACACCGGTAAGCACCGTCGCTAAGCAACACCGGGAGGCTCACTTTGGGTCTCATTCAAACAGAGGTGTAGGTTTCATTTCTGAAAACAGGCAAATATATGTCGTTGTCCCCACACACACACTTTTTATTAAAGAAAATTTGACAGCCGTATCTTCAGTTATTAAAATCTGTGAAAAGGAACCCACGCCCCTGCATTTGTATATATATAATAATAATAGATTGTCTTGATCTGTTGACGCTTTCAACCCGACAGTGGTGTTGTCATGAATACTTAATGAGCTGCGGAGCACAGCTACAGTACATTCCATAGAACAGTCACACCAGCGTTTCCATGACACCGATTCCGGTCAGATCCCAGCCCGTTCAGGTGGCTCATAAGTGTGACTGTCTGTTAGAAGACCCACTTCAGTGCTGTGGTCATACAGGAACGCAGACCTGTGGAGGCCAGGGCAGTGCGAGGGATTAGAATCTCTGCTGCTGCTTGGCCTTGAACCGAGACACTTGTGTTTATGTAACAGCTGATTAGGATCGAGAGAGAACACAATTTAGAGAATTGACCCGGGAATCTTTTTACGAGCAAACTGTCCAAGGTTGATTTGAAAAGTGACACGAGGGAAGTGGATTCTGTCAAATTGCTTTATTAATTTATGGGGAGACTCTGACTAAATACTGTCAGTCCTGAACCGCAGTCTCCACGTTCATGGATGGAAGAATTCTACGGTCTTTTTATAATATTTAAGATTCTTCCTATTGATGTTTTTAATAGTGGATTAATCAGAAACACATAACAAATGCATTGAAATGCGGCACATTTATATTGTGATTTTATATCACGTTGTTTTAAAAACATAACTTTTATGACCCTGACACTAACCCTTTCCCAGATCAAGTTTGTGACATACATTTTTCTGTTTTATTTTACAGCCTAAAGATGAACTTTGATCGGTCCTGTGTTATAATATCAAACAATTGCTTAATTGTTTGTACATGTATTGTTAAGTGGTTGTTGTTACTAATTGTATTGCTGCCTCCTGCTCAATATGTTGCTTTGCACATTTTTATAATAAATATTTTTTCTATGTTTGTACAAAGTTTGTGCTTACTTTCCAATCCTTCATTAACAACATAATAACGAGGTATGCAGGTAGATTTTTGTGGAAGACGGTCGTTAATAATTAGTTTGTAATGTCACTTTTTAGGATCAAACTCTGTAGGTAAAGGCAGACACAGAAGACATCCACAGTTAAAGCACAGTTACACAGTACTATACTTTACTGTACTGTACTGTTGTACAATGATAAGTAGACAGAGTTCTCGAGACATCATGGACGATCAAAGGAGAACGGGACACAGTATGAGCTCAGTTTAGTGCGTCCTACAGAAGTAAAGGGCCTGTAAATACTTGTGTTAAGATTTCAGTCATAAATGTATAAAACAATTCGATTAAAAAATATAAAAACATTTGTTGGATCAATTTTACAACACCTTTAGACTACTTTCCAAAGGCACATTGTTCCGTGTCCCAACAATTGCGACCCCCTTACACTAGATGTCGATATATTATCGGCAGACTATGTATTTTATACAGAACGCCGGAAATTGACAAGAGAACAAACCGCGGGCTAAACAAATGGACCTGTTTTACGAGGTGATGACTCGCTTTAGAAGGATATGGTCGCTAACACCGTAGAGCTGACGTACTAATTAGTATCTTATATGTATTTACAGGAAAAGCTGCTTGTACCTTTTGGGACGAGACATCTCGATGCTGCGTTAACCGTTCCTGCGGAGTCGAGTGATGTCCGCACAGCTATGATACTTACGCATGGTGCTGGTGGTGATATGAACTTCAAACATCTGGTTTCTATGGCTCATGCTGCAGCCTCGAAAGGAATAGTTTGTCTCCGCTTCACGTGTAAAGGTTTACATTTTGCTTACAGGCTTAAGGCTTATCATGCCGTTTGGGTAAGAATTAAAAAATATTCTAAGTAAGATGCTACTACAGCCACTTCAAAACCCCAAATTACTTAAGCCTATATTATGTAAAATAGGTCTGATAATAATTATCAGCAAAGTAAATTATACTGTCTAATAAGATGAGACAATTACGATCGTTATTATAATATTAAGACAATTGATCAAATTTCCCATAAATATGAAGTAATTCCACGTCCTATATTTTACAGGATTATGTTCAAGACCTCAAGCAATTCACACTAAGAAAAATATTTATTTGTGGTGAGTGCAGTATGTATAATAAAGATTATATGTAGGCTTACGTTATGTATCACAAAGCAGCATTAAAATATATATACAGTATATATTTTTTGGGGGGGAATCAGATTTGTTTAAAACATTGAAATAAATTCATATTTCAATATTAAAGAGCTGAATTCAAAACCAACAAATTCGGTGGTGTTTAAATTCTATTCGTATTCAATGCCTTTTAAAATTCTAAACATGTCACTGATTTGCTTCCATTCTACCGCGGGGGTGGTAGAATGGGGCTCAGCCATCTGGGGTCAGATGGCTGAGCGGTTAGGGAATCGGGCTAGTAATCTGAAGGTTGCCAGTTCGATTCCCGGCCGTGCAAAATGACGTTGTGTCCTTGGGCAAGACACTTCACCCAACTTGCCTCGGGGGAATGTCCCTGTACTTACTGTAAGTCGCTCTGGATAAGAGCGTCTGCTAAATGTAAATGTACCGCAGTTTAAGGCAAATAACCATTCGGTAATCAACTGCTGTAACCCCTCCTCCACCAGGCAGGTCTATGGGGTCTCGTGTAGCCTCTGCCCTGGCCAGGCAGCTCAGTGACGGGACTAAGGATACAGTCCAGGGCCTGGTCTGTCTGTCCTTCCCCCTGTACCCCCCAGGCCAGAAACACACGCACTGCCAGAGGAGTGAGAACCTTCGGGGGCTGCCTGTAGAGGTGCCTGTGCTTTTTGTCTCGGGCACCAGAGACAACATGTGTGAAAGGGTGAGACTGGGTCAGGAACCACCAGTGTCGATCTGCACACATCAATCACTGCAACACACCTTGCGTTCTAGTCATCTTGCACATTATAGCTCTACCATTGCGCTGTTCCTGTTCAGAAACACCCTTTAGTCTTTTAATGACAGGCATTACATACATTTATTTATTTTTTTGTTTTTGTTTTTTTGTTGTGTTTTGATGTTTTTTTGTGTGTTAGGTATTGTTTTCCACTCTCACAACAAACACTTTTGTGACCTTTGTGCAGACTCTCCTGGAGGATGTGGTGGAGGAGATGACGGCTCCTGCTACCGTCTACTGGGTCGAGGGGGCCAGCCACGGACTCACACTGAAGGGGAGGGCCGAGGAATCTGTCATGGATGAAGTGAACTCACGGGTCCTCTCCTGGGTTTTGCAGCACACCTGACGCTTTGTGGTCAAGCTTACTGTTCGTGAAATAATTAATTGATTTCATGTGTGACTAAGTTGTTGCCTGTGACTAATATTGTTTTCCCAAATATGATGTGGTTTAGCATAGCTGTTATCTACATCCAAATAGTAAATAAACGGTCTCTGTATATGTTATCCGACAATGTAACACGTAGCCCACGTATCATGGGAGGAATAAGGTGGATATGGCATGGCAGATGGGTCTGGTTACAGGCATTCACACTTTCTTTCATGAAGCACATCGCAAAGTCTTGCACTGTATCTTTAAACCAAATGTTGACGTAAATGCGTATTTGATTCTGATTGGTGTATACATGTACTTCCGTGTTTGTGCTGAGAATTCAGCATGGCCGAAGAACGGTGGAACAGAATAAACATTCCTTTTCCAAGTGCCGTTTCAAGCGTTCGTATACCTTTCAGTAATGCAACAGGTAATTTACATATAAATACTGTGCTCAATATGTTTAGTGCATGAATGTGTAATTTGCTAAGTTGTTTCACGTACAATAACATGCCAGTAGGCTATCCAACAACTAGTTGAAGCCAAGTTACCCACGTGGGGCATGTATTGCTAGACAGTTACCTTCGAAACCATGCCCTTGCGATGTTGATATTATTTCGTTCATGCTTTGTGATGTCCCCAGGTTTAACTCTAAACAATATTCAAGAAGAGAATATCAAAGTCCTGAAGTTGCTTAAGAGTCAAGTTCTTCAAACTGAGATACGCGTTCTGTACGAGTTGCTTTATGCATTTAAAAACGCCTTCAGACAGCACAAGCCTTTCAGAGTATTGAAACAGGTAGGCGTAAGGATTGTTTCATACACATATGCTGGTCGCCTGGTTCATTCACTACATACACGTCTTTTTATGACAAACATTAGAAATGATTAAAGGTTTACGGCTATACTATTTATGGGCATTTTCCTGAGTTAATGGGGGGTGAATATTATTGATTTACAAATTCCCGTTTTCCACAGATTGAACAATGCATCAACCGATTGAAAGAAATGAAGTTGGAAACAGCCCTCCTGGACCTGAGGGAACTATGTCCAAATCATATGCAAAGGTAGCTTCATGTCCCAAATGAGCCGTTTTCAAGAATGTGGTTTCAAGAACAGCTACATCGTGGTGTGCTTTACGGTTGTCTGCAGGCAGCTTGCTATCAAGGTGGGCCAATGTCCCGTCCCTAGTCAGCCGATGCTGGAGTGGCTCTGTCTCAAAGTTCTGGGAGCATCCAGCCTGATGAGATGCCTTCTCCACCACTGTACCAGAGCCTTCATGTATCCTTCCAAAGAACAAGGAACACACATAGCAAATACACAGCATATGTGTACCCAGCATGTATAAGTAATATACCCAGCATGTATGTGCATACACATGGCATGTATAAGTATATACCCCACATATACAGTATGTGCATACGCATGGCATGTATAAGTATATACCCCACATATACAGTATGTGCATACGCAAAGTAGTGCGTATATGTGTGTTAGTTGGTTACAATGTTTTGTATTTTTGCCTTGACCTACGTATTAATCAGACTGGCAAGGCAACATCTCCGATGTAAAGAATTCATCATATTCAATGTGATACTCACGAGCATGGTCAGTCGACTATGGTAAGTAGGGTGTTCGTGAATGGGAAGTAACATATGCATGCAAATACGTACCCAAGGATGTATGTACACCACACACGCACTACACCACCACCACCTAGTAAATACTCCACAAGCTTGGAAAAGCACTTTCAGGCACACAGCATGACATTATCTGTTTTTTTAAATGTCTACCTAGAAATAATCCTGTTTTTCCTGTACAATCCCCACTGCTGTTGACATCTGTTGTATGGCTGTTTAGGGTGTTTTTCCGGGGCATCCTGGGCACCCTGGCCCCTCTTTACCAACAGCTCCTGGGGCTTCTGCAGGAGGTGTCTCAGGTTCAGCTCTTGCCCTCCCTAGGAGACTTCACCCTGCCCTTAGACATCACCCAGTTCCTGGGGCCCTCTGACCTCCCTGCCCTGGTGAAGCGGGAACTCCCCCATGCTGGACCAGGGTCCCCCTGGCTCACCAGGCTGTCTGAGGGGGAGGAGACGAAGCAGTTGGGGGGTTTACATCGCGCTAACACGAGTCGGAGAATCGATCTGGGAGAAGCAGTTTTGTTCCAAAGGATGGGTGATTCAGGTAGCTAGCAAATGGCAAGGAAATGGTAACCTACGCTTGTTTTTGTTGAGTATGTTTTGGTGTTGTGAAATTTGCTAAGTATGCATCTCCTTTCAAGATGTGCCTGGATTTAATGTGAAGGCTTTGGTGAAACAAACCCATGGCATTATCACTGAGGTAAGCCTGATTCTTGTTATGGGATGTCAGTAAATTATTGTATATCAACCATTAAATGATCATCCAATAATTTGTGATTTTTGTATAATTTGTGATTTTTGTATAATTTGTGATTTTTGTATAATTTGTGATTTTTGTATGAAATGTTAATATTCTACTATTGTAGGTATCAATAGAATCGGAACAGTTCTCCTCGCAGGGTACCATCACGGTTGATCAAAAGAGGAAGTTCCTAAAGCCTGTGAAAGCAGCAGGTACATTCAGTGCCGTGTCATCCCACTTGGGGGGAATGCTTCGCTGGTGCAAACGTCAGAGGCTTCCACAAGAGACTAGACGCCTGGCATTTCTGCACCTGAGCTGTCGGCGGATGAAACATCTAGAAGCCGCAGGATACAGGTATTTAAAATATCAAAATGCTGTCCCAACCCTATTAGCCTACTGTTTAACCCTCGTGCTGCCTTCGGGTCACATGACCCAAAGGTTCATAACGAACCATCGTTGTGTTTACCCAATTTTACCCAATACAAAAACAAATTAAAATAATTTTCTTTTAACCTTTGCAATGTGGGGGGTCTGAGACAGCCCAACGGTTAAAAGAAAATGCTTCACTTTGTCTTTGTATGCGGTAAATCTGTCGCAATACGACGGTGGGTCCCAATGACTGATGGGTCAGAATGACCCGAAGATAACACAAGGGTTAAGGGAGATTTTCAGTTTAGTTATTTAGACCCACCCATACAAACGACATGCACTAGCACACATGCACTAGCACACATGCACTAGCACACATGCACTCGCACACATGCACTCGCACACATGCACTCGCACACATGCACTAGCACACATGCACTAGCACACATTCAGCCAGGGTGGACTGGGACTTGCACACCATGGAGCCAGGTGGTGAGTTGTTCTTGGCTGTTGTTGGAACCTGAGCTAGTAAATGGGCTAATTGCACTGGAACCTTGTTAACCATGCCAGCTTTTATAAATTAAGTCAAAGACAACTTGTAAACGTCCATCTGTCCGAGTCTATTTTCTTAGTTTATTACAAGGTGAAGTACAGAGAAATTGCCCTTTTTGAGAATTTAGAAAGGAATGATTCATCTACATGCATGTTTATTCTTGGACTCCAGTGTTCAGAGGAAGTTAAGGAGCTACAAACTGCAAGTCAGGTGGGCGTTGGCAGGGAAACAAGCCCCTCCCAGGACCTGGCAGGAACCAATCACAATGTGGCGGAGGGCACACCCTAAAACTAGACTCCGATTGATCAAGAAAGAAGTCGGTGTTCACAGAAAACTATCCGACAGACGGAGGCAGAAATCTGCAGTGTTGTCTTTTGTGGACCCACTGGAGAATCTGTCTGAACAAAAAGATCTGTCTGATATTAGCAGAAGTGAGAAAGTGTATGAACCCTCAGAAGACACCACACCCTGTGCCAACTTAAATGATATAGATGACATATTTGCTTCCTTAGATTTCTGAGACAAGATTTTAGGATGATAGGATGTTATTAGATCATATATAGTTTTAAAGCATCCACTAGTCATTCACCAATTTTTTCTGTGTGTGTCATATTAAACATTTTCCAAGAGTTGAACCATCCAAATAAAAAAACAATTATACAAAGTAACCACAGATTACTGCAAAGCGTAATTTTTATTGTCCCGTAGGGCCGTAGATTGAGAAATATTGTGTGTTTTCTGAAGATGTGCAAGCACAATGTTCTAAATAGTACACCACTGTTACCTTAATGTAACCTCATCCCTAACCCTAAAACAGTAGTTGATTTGAAAAGTACTCCTGGAAATGTCAGTCTTGGCTTGGAGGTTTCAGTTTAGTCCACAGTTTGACCCAGAAGGCCTCTTGCTGACCTGGTTCCTGGGGCCAGTCTAGATAGGTCCTAGTCTTTACCAGCCGTGCCAGCCTGTGATGGACGGACAGCCGGCGAGGGGAGATCTTCTCCAGGAAGACCAGGATGAGCACGTCCCTGTGCTCGGCCTGCAGACGGCAGGTGGCCAGCCTCATCTCCAGGGAGCACCAGTTGCTGTGGAGGTAGTGGCGGCTGACCAAGCAGAGGGTGTGACGGCTCCGGTAGAGGCTCTCGGTGATGTTCTCCACAATGTCCTTCCCCAGCTGGAAGTCCCTGCTGTGCAGACAGAGGCGCAGGAAAGGAGGTCCTCTCTGCTCCAGGTTGGGCAGCAGCTCCTCCACCACCCAGCGCTCGTCCTTTCCGCTGTAGGACACGAACGCGTCATAGTTGTAGCGCCGTCTGCTTTTGGAGCGTGTGGCCTCAGACAGCCAGCCCAGGGTGATGTGGTAGAGGGGGAGGAGGTAGTGACCAGCCAGGTTGTGGAGCAGCACCACCAGCATGAACAACAGGACCCCGAGGCTGGTGGCAAGAAACAGTACAAAGCCAGGATCTGTACTGCAGTTGGCGTCTGAGTACTTGAGGAAGTTAATTCTGTCCATCCCATTGTATGACAAGCATTTAAGACTGTTTACATCAAATTCTTCTGCCTCCAAGGGATTTATAATCACTTCAATCTGTTTCTGAGTCTTTGCCCAGGGAACAAGCCAGGCATTGTCACAACTGCAGAAAGTCTCAAAATCCTCAAACTCTATGTATTTTAGACTAACTAGAGGTTCTGTGAAGCTATAGATCACATTATAGATGTTTCTCATATGCACAAAGAATGTTCTTAAAGATCTAAGGTCTTTTGTTAAACTACCCTCCAAGATGTTTAACCTACATGCGAAAAGTTTCAGTTCCTCCAATTTGGTCAGATTGTGGAAAATAGCGTCAGCGGAGGTCTGATTTGAAAGATCCACCTCTGTCAAAATCAGCTTCCTCAAGTGAACCATCTTATTCAATTGTGTCAAATCTATACTTTTCGCTGAGAGCTTGGACTTAAACTCAAATGTCTCCAAAGACTGGAAGAACCTTCCTATGAATTCTGATCCACAAAGGATCTGCTCTGTGTCAGCATTCAGATGGACTACAGACTCAAAGAATGGCCCGCCACAGTCCTCAAATGTCACAGTCTGACCCTTGAGTTGGAGACTCAGGTTCTGATTGGAGGAAACAGAAGCCCCAACCGCCAGCTGCATTGGCCTCATACCTGAACTAATGTACAGCTGGGTCAGCTGACTAAGGCTGATGCTGAAGATTTCTGACAGATTCAGCTTAATCATCGTCTGTGATGGAGGGAGGCGTAGGTCTCCAAGAGACACTTGGCTCAGACTGCCAAGATGTGAAAATGACCCTGCCTCAATGTGGACAAGTGGGTTCTCAGTCACGTCTAATAGTGTCAACTTTTCTAAACCCAAAAATGTGTTCATTTTTATATCTGTTAATTTGTTGTCGTTCATATACAAGAACTCTAATTTATTCAATCCAAAGAAAGCTGAATCTTCAATGTATGATATTGTATTATATGATAGATACAAATACTGGAGGTGCCTGAAACAGCTAAATTGTTTTGCAACTAACTTTTGTAAACAGATGCTCAAGTGAAGTGTTGTCAACCTCGATATAGTCTTTGTGTGGAAGGAACAGAGATCCCCCATATCAGGTCTTTGTCCTACCGAGGTAACTTTCAACACTTTGAGATTGATCAGACCATTAATGAAATCTAACTTGAAACTAAGTGGTATAGGGTGTTCTCTACCCCAGCCGTTGAGAACCATGATCTCTAGTCCTGTACAAGAACTGACACTGGTGGATGCAGACCTGTAATTATAACCTGACGACACAATTATCCGCTTTACAGACATTTTAAAAACGACATCACAAATCAATTTGAAGTCAATTTCCTCACTGATGTCAAGAGCACTTAAAAGTAAGGTGTTGATTTGCTTCAGGCCGGACAAGGGAATGCGTACCAGGATATCCTGACTCTGTACTCCTTCAAACCATGACAAGTTTTGTAGCCATGTTAGTGCGCCGTCTTCTAAAACCTTAATATGACCAACATTTAAACTTGACGTCTTTAAGTTGGCTAGTAAAACAGGTGGTATGCTGCTGTTACCAATCAGGACAGAGCAGTTTACAGGTTGTATCTCTTCAACTTCGTATGCTCTGATTAACAGCTCTTGCAGTGATTGTATATTCATTATTCTGCACACTATTTCTGACAACTCATAAACACAACATTCGTATATGGTTAAAATCTGCAAATTAAACATTAGATTGAAAATATCTGGTGCCATTGCAGGTAATCTATAATACATTATGGTCATTGTTTTTAGGTTTACTAGGTCACTGAATGAATGTGCATCAAAGTTACCATGACAGCAATCTCCTGAGTTACCAGACTGTTGTCCATCCAACCTGAGATACTGCAGACTTGGGAGACCCTGAACACCACCGGTTGGTAGAATGTGAGTAAAGCAGCCTTGTATCTCCAAATACTTCAGATCCTGAAACTGTGAGAAAACCCCCATGTGGAGAGAACCATTGCTCCTTGTTGTCAGGGAGATGCAGATGTTATTCAGACCAGGAGGGAGTCCAGTTAAATCTTTCTCAATGGAGTTGACATGTTTACAATCAGCCGTGTATCCAGAGTGTCCTGAACATGACAGAAACGTCATCTTTCCGTCTTCAATGTCATAAATGTAACATTTTGGATGCATCCATGTCAAAACTGGCTGAATCCAAACACACAGAATCCAAAAATGGTGAAATGCAAAAGTCATCTTTTCTGGGAACGTACTCAATGAAAATAATTCATAAAATTCAGGATGTGAAATGACGTCTTCATCCAGTGTTGGTCTTGTAAGATGATAATCTTAACTGACTTTCTGCTGTCTGCTTCTTCATTTCACACTACATTGTGTTGAAAGCAACACGAGAGGAACCAGAGATGGTTATCTACTATCTTAATAAGAACATGCTGTTTTTGTCTTTGAAACTCTCAGTTCCTCTTCCCAAATGCTAATTTGGTTATTCGACCATGCAGAAAAATATAATAGTTTAAACGAGAAAATATAGGTTTTACTGTTACATTGTATTTAGTTTTTCAGCCCTTGCCTATGCTGTGTTACACTTGAGTTATGACAGATGTTGATGAATGTCACGTAATTACATATAATTTCATAACTAATAAAATAATATTCATTACATTTTAAGTGTAGTAGCAATACATGTCAGTTATCTAATGTCAGCTAGCTAAAATTCTGAAGTGGACTTTAAGAACTACATTTTACTTAATGTTTTTATATACAATTATTGTAAGAGCCATTCATGTCTGGTCTGCATGTGGTTATACTTGGGGTAACTGTGTCAAGAAGAGGATGATTTTCTGAAGTCTTCTAACAATTTTTGTCATTATTATTTATCACACTTGGAATTTAACTTCTTTCTACCAGTCCTTTTTAGCACATACACATGTTGTATAACCATATATGTTTGGAAACAACACCTTAAACAGACATAGCCGACCGGTATTATATCCACATCTAGTGTGAGGAGCATGGAGCACTGTGCCTTTGGAGAGTAGTCAAGACGTAACTGTGAAGGTCCTATACTTAATAAAAAAAAATATCCAAAAATGTAAGTTGAATTTTGGGGGAAATGTATTACTCATCTTAACACAAGTATTGACAGACCCTTTACTGCTGTATGACACTAAACTGAGCTCAGCTGGGACCCGTTCTCCTTTGATCGTCCATGATGTCACTAGAACCAGGGGTGTTGCTAGACCCTATTTACTGGGGCACATGCCCTGGTATTAATCTGTTGTGCCCCAGTAAAATCTAATTTCCCCTTTGGTAATTTCATCCCAAACACACATACTAACCACTTTGGTAATTTCATTCAAAACACACATACTAACCCCTTTGCTTATTTCATCCAAAACAAACATACTAACCCCTTTGTCAATTTTCCCTTTGGTATTTTTTTCCAAAACACACTAGAACTCTGTCTACTTTTCAAAGTCCTCCTACAACAGTACAGTACAGTAACGTATAGTACTGTGTAACTGTGCTTTAACTGTGGATGTCTTCTGTGTCTGCCTTTACCTACGGAGTTTGATCCTAAAAAGTGACATTACAAATTTACGACTGTCTTCAACAAAAATCTACTTGCATACCTTATTATTATGTTGTTAATGAAGGATTGGGAAGTAAACACAAACTTTGTACTAACATAGAACAAATATTTATTACAAAATGTGGAAAGTAACATATCGAGCAGGAGGCAGCAATACAATAAGTAACAACAATCATTTAACAATTCATGTACAAACAACAATGTATAACACAGGACTAATCAGAGTCCAGTCCGAACATCTTAAGGCTGTAAAACAAAACAAAAAAATAATGTCACAAACTTGATCTGGGAAAGGGTTAGTGTTAGGGTCATAAAAATTGTGTGTTTCAAACAACGTGATATAAAATCAGGACAAATGTAGGATCTACCTAATATCCTACTGATGTAATGTCCTGCTTGTGGCCCTCATCCCTAACACTAACCCAAACCCTAACCCCCAAAACAGTAGTTGATTTGAAAAGTACTACTAGAAATGTCAGTCTTGGGTTGGAGGTTTCAGTTTAGTCCACAGTTTGACCCAGAAGGCCTCTTGCTGACCTGGTTCCTGGGGCCAGTCTAGATAGGTCCTAGTCTTTACCAGCCGTGCCAGCCTGTGATGGACGGACAGCCGGCGAGGGGAGATCTTCTCCAGGAAGACCAGGATGAGCACGTCCCTGTGCTCGGCCTGCAGACGGCAGGTGGCCAGCCTCATCTCCAGGGAGCACCAGTTGCTGTGGAGGTAGTGGCGGCTGACCAAGCAGAGGGTGTGACGGCTCCGGTAGAGGCTCTCGGTGATGTTCTCCACAATGTCCTTCCCCAGCTGGAAGTCCCTGCTGTGCAGACAGAGGCGCAGGAAAGGAGGTCCTCTCTGCTCCAGGTTGGGCAGCAGCTCCTCCACCACCCAGCGCTCGTCCTTTCCGCTGTAGGACACGAACGCGTCATAGTTGTAGCGCCGTCTGCTTTTGGAGCGCGTGGCCTCAGACAGCCAGCCCAGGGTGATGTGGTAGAGGGGGAGGAGGTAGTGACCAGCCAGGTTGTGGAGCAGCACCACCAGCATGAACAACAGGACCCCGAGGCTGGTGGCAAGAAACAGTAGAAAGCCAGGATCTGCACTGCAGTTGGCCTCTGAGTACTTGAGGAAGTTAATTCTGTCCATCCCATTGTATGACAAGCATTTAAGACTGTTTACATCAAATTCTTCTGCCTCTAAGGGATTTATAATCACTTCAATCTGTTTCTGAGTCTTTGCCCAGGGAACAAGCCAGGCATTGTCACAACTGCAGAAAGTCTCAAAATCCTCAAACTTTATGTATTTTAGACTAACTAGAGGTTCTGTGAAGCTATAGATCACATTATAGATGTTTCTCATATGCACAAAGAATGTTCTTAAAGATCTAAGGTCTTTCGTTAAACTACCCTCCAAGATGTTTAACCTACATGCCAAAAGTTTCAGTTCCTCCAATTTGGTCAGATTGTGGACAATAGCGTCAGCGGAGGTCTGATATGAAAGATCCACCTCTGTCAAAATCAGCTTCCTCAAGTGAACCATCTTATTCAATTGTGTCAAATCTATACTTTTTGCTGAGAGCTTGGACCTAAACTCAAATGTCTCCAAAGACTGGAAGAACCTTCCTATGAATTCTGATCCACAAAGGATCTGCTCTGTGTCAGCTTTCAGATGGACCACAGACTCAAAGAATGGCCCGTCACAGTCCTCAAATGTCACAGTCTGACCCTTCAGTTGGAGACTCAGGTTCTGATTGGAGGAAACAGAAGCCCCAACCACCAGCTGCATTGGCCTCACACCTGAATTAATGTTCAGCTGAGTCAGCTGACTAAGGCTGCTGCTGAAGATTTCTGACAGATTCAGCTTGATCATCGTCTGTGATGGAGGGAGGCGTAGGTTTCCAAGAGACACTTGGCTCAGACTGCCAAGATGTGAAAATGACCCTGCCTCGATGTGGACAAGTGGATTCTCAGTCACGTCTAATAGTGTCAACTTTTCTAAACCAAAAAATGTGTTCATTTTTATATCTGTTAATAAGTTTTGTTTCATATACAATAACTTTAATTTATTCAATCCAAAGAAAGCTGAAGCTTCAATGTATGAAATTGTATTATATGATAGATCCAAATACTGGAGGTGTCTGAGACAGGTAATTGTTTTGCAACTAACTTTTGTAAATAGATGCGTAATTTAAGTTTTGTCAACCTCGATATAGTCTTTGTGTGGAAGGAACAGAGATCCCCCATATCAGGTCTTTGTCCTACAAAGTCAACTTGCAACGTTTTGAGATTTCTCAGACCAGTAATGAAATCTAATTTGAAACTAAGTGGTATAGGGTGTTCTCTACCCCAGCCTTCGAGAACCATCTTCTCTAGCCCTATACAAGAACTGAAACTTGTGGATGTGGACCTGTAATTATAACCTGACCACACAATAATCGTCTTTACAGACATTTTAGAAACAACATCACAAATCGATTTGAAATCAATTTCCTCACTGATGTTATAAGGAGTTACCTCTAAGAGGATGATTTGCTTCAGGCCTGATAAGGGAATGTGTACCAGGATATCCTGACTATCCTCCTTCAAACCATGACAAGTTTTGTAGCCATGTTAGTGCACCCTCTTCTAAACCCTTAATATGACCAACATGTAAACTTGACTTCTTTAAGTTGGCTAGTAAAACAGGTGGTATGCTGCTGTTACCAATCAGGACAGAGCAGTTTACAGGTTGTATCTCCAACTTCTTGTGCTCTGATGAACAGCTCTTGCAGTGATTGTATATTCATTATTCTGCACACTATTTCTGACAACTCATGAACACAACATTCATATATGGATAAAGTCTGCAAATTAAACATTAGATTGAAAATATCTGGTGTCATTGCAGATAATCTGTAATGACATATTGTCATTGTTTTTAGGTTTACTAGGTCACTGAATGAATGTGCATCAAAGTTACCATGACAGCACTCTCCTGAGTTACCAGACTGTTGTCCATCCAACATGAAATGCTGCAGACTTGGGAGACCCTTAACACCACCGGTTGGAAGAATATGTGTAAAGCAGCCTTGTATCTGTAAAAACTTAAGATCCTGAAACTGTGAGAAAACCCCCATGTGGAGAGAACCATTGCTCCTTGTCAGGGATTATTTAGACCAGGAGGGAGTCCAGTTAAATCTTTCTCAATGGAGTTGACATGTTTACAATCAGCCGTGTATCCAGAGTATCCTAAACATAACGGTAACGTTTTATTTCCGTCTTCAATGTCATAAATGTAACATTTTGGATGCATCCATGTAAAAACTGTCTCAATCCAAACACACAGAATCCAAAAATGGTGAAATGCAAAAGTCATCTTCTCTAGAAAAGTACTCAATAAAAAATAATTCATAAAATTCAGGATGTGAAATGATGTCTTCATCCAATGTTGGTCTTGTAAGATGACAATCTTAACTGACTTTCTGCTGTCTGCTTCTTTATGTCACGCTACGTTGTTTTGAAACCACTTTAAAGTGAAGAGTATTTCAAACTGATCAGTGCTAGAATGTGTTTGTAAATGTTGTGTTGAAAGCAACACGAGAGGAACCAGAGATGGTTATCTACTATCTTAATAAAAACATTCTGTTTTTGTCTTTGAAACTCTCAGTTCTCTTCCCAAATGCTAATCTGGTATTTTTCGACCATGCAGAAACAAAAGAAAATTAACAAGAAAATATAGGTTTGACTGTTAGGTTGTAATTCGTTTTTTAGCCGTCCCTATGCTGGGTTACACTTGAGTTATGATAGATGTGGATGCATGTCATGTAATTACATATAATTTAATAGCTATTACAATAATATTCATTACATTTTAAGTGTAGTAGAAATACAGTTATCTAATGTCAGCTAGCTAAAATGCTGAAGTGGATTGTTTTTATATACAGTTATTGTAAGAGTCATCCATAAAACGATGTACCTGTATAAAAAGTAATTTGGAAAAACAGTTGGATAAAAAGAAAACATATTTTATTGAGGAAATAACTAATACACATAAATATAAACATTTCATGGTACAATTTCTAAGAATCATTCAGATCATTTCTAGGCTTAGCCTGAATAGTTTAATATTTAGAAAGGCTGCAAAATATGCTCCAGAATATGCACTTGAAATACAATAAAATACAATTTAAATCATAATTGAATTATAATTTAAATATCTTAAAAACGTATGAATGTATGAGTACTTTCGGTACTCATGAAACCTTATATTAACTGGACTATAGTAGTATCCCTGAATAAAACAATATACTGAAATTTAAATAGAATGTTATATATGTTTTTTTAGCCCAATGCTAATAAATTACGTTAAATATATACAGTTTATCCCTCTTGTTGTTCAGAAATGACTGAAAAGTAAGTCTCTGTCTTTGGTAGAGCAAAGATGACGTTGTCTTCAAGGAAGTTACTTATGCCCAAAGCATGACCAACTCAGAACACTTCAGCATCACAACCGTAACCCTATCCTGTTGAGATATATATAAGCCACATATATTTATATAAAGTTTTGCACGTATATACTCTTCTAAAATGCGAAGCATGGTGGGCCTGATGAAACATCCGACTCGAGGTACAGCTTTACGGAAATAAAAAAGTGATTGTGGCACCTGTCATGCACACCTCCCGCCAGTAGAGGGCGTCAATGTGTTACCGTCGTCAGTGTTACTCGCTGTGTGTCTCAGGAGCTTGAGGGGGGCTGGCTTGGCGTCACCAGTGCGTCCGTTTCGCTGCTTGACTGTTTCCTGGGCCGAGGCGGCGTCTGCAGCTGCTCACAGGGGGGTGACCTTCCCTTTGACGCCCGTGTTTGAGTTCTCGTCACACTCGAAGGCGTTGTTGTCCAGCTCGTACTCCTTCTTCTCTCCGGAGGAGGGGGCCTCTGCGTCCCCCTCGCCGCCCTCCCGGGAAGAGCCGCAGTTCCTCTTGTACGTCTGGTACCCTGGGGAAGGGAGGAACGACATCACACATCAGCCCAAACAGCCTGAAGCCAACCCACGTTTCAACCCACGTTACAACCACCAGGGCAGGGGCACCACTGAGTGCTACATTTACATTTACATTTAGTCATTTAGCAGACGCTCTTATCCAGAGCGACTTACAGTAAGTACAGGGACATTCCCCAGAGGCAAGTAGGGTGAAGTGCCTTGCCCAAGGACACAACGTCAGTTGGCATGACCGGGAATCGAACTGGCAACCTTCGGATTACTAGCCCGATTCCCTCACCGCTCAGCCACCTGACTCCCAGTGCTATAGAGTGCTATACAGACTGAGGCACACACAGTGGCCCGGGTTCGATTCCGGCTCGGGTCATTTCTGTATGATTTCCTTTCTATCTCTCCCATACATTTCCTGTCTATCTCTAACGTCTCTGTCCATTAAAGCCATACAAAAGGTCAAAAGTATTTCTTCAAGAATAAATACTAATAAGTTAAACTGATAGGGAAACATAGACAGAACTAGCTCTCGTAGATTAAGTAATATGGACAGGTAGATATCCTTACCACACTTGCTAAGACAATCCTTAATGACCTAAATTGTACAGAAGCGGTAACCCTAATCCTGACTTTTAAATATCTATAGACAAGACAGCACTCTGGCAACAGGTCTTTACCTCCCACAGCTAGGAGGGCTACCACCAGCTGGAAGATGCTGTAGATGAGAGGGAAGGCAAACATGACCTCCAGCTCGGAAGGAGAGAAGGACAGCTGGACGATGGTGCTGCACAGCTGGGAGTTCTGGAAGCCCGTCTCCAGGGCGATGGTGCGACACCTGAACACGCGAGAGAAACAAGAGATCTGACCACAGTTCCACCCATCACAGATGACTGTTGATGCTGTATGGTTGTATGGGGTCTGTTCTTTCCATTTGAACGTGGGGAGCACTAGCTAGGATCGAATACTAGTGACTGGTAGGTGCAGTTTATTCCCCTGCTCTAGACACACATAGTTTTTGGATACAAATGGTAAACATCTAAATGTAAAGGACCCGTTTTTCGTTGTGAAGTAAAAAAAAAAAAAAAAAAAAAAAAAAAAAAACTGTAATGCATGTTTTATCAAATCACAGTTCAACTGAATCTGGCCCTTGACGCATGCAGAACCATACATAACACTGACATGCAGAACCATACATAACACTGACAGAGGGGATACCTGTGCCAGGGCTGCCCCACGAAGCGGGCCAGGAGAAAGCCCAGGCCGAACCCCACCAGAGGGTAGATGGCCCCGATGATCCAGAGCGAGGGAGAGATGGTCCAGGAGGACTGGTACAGCACGCCTCCCACCACCGCGATGATGATGATGAGCAGGAAGCCCATGATGGAGCCCACCTGCAGACACACAAGGTGACGTCATCCAACCACATACACCTCCACTACCCCTCTACCACCTCCACTGCCCCTCTACCACCTCCACTGCCCCGCTACCACCTCCACTGCCCCACTACCACCTTCACTAGCCCGCTACCACCTCCACTGCCCCACTACCACCTCCACTGCCCCTGTACCACCTCCACTGCCCCACTACCACCTCCACTGCCCCTCTACCACCTCCACTGCCCCGCTACCACCTCCACTGCCCCGCTACCACCTCCACTGCCCCACTACCACCTTCACTAGCCCGCTACCACCTCCACTGCCACTCTACCACCTCCACTGCCCCGCTACCACCTCCACTGCCCCACTACCACCTCCACTACCCCGCTACCACCTCCACTGCCCCGCTACCACCTCCACTGCCCCGCTACCACCTCCACTGCCCCGCTACCACCTTCACTACCCCGCTACCACCTCCACTGCCCCACTACCACCTCCACTGCCCCTCTACCACCTCCACTGCCCCGCTACCACCTCCACTACCCCGCTACCACCTCCACTGCCCCGCTACCACCTCCACTACCCCGCTACCACCTCCACTGCCCCACTACCACCTCCACTGCCCCACTACCACCTCCACTGCCCCGCTACCACCTTCACTACCCCGCTACCACCTCCACTGCCCCATTACCACCTCCACTGCCCCGCTACCACCTCCACTACCCCGCTACCACCTCCACCCCCTTCTGCTACCACCTCCACTGCCCCTCTACCACCTGTGGTACCCATCTCTGCTATCACTTCCACGGCCCTGCTGGCTCCTAAAAGGCCTGGCTAATCTTTACAACAGGCTGTTAAACCAGGGTGTCTGAGACAGGAGGGAGTGGCCCATTCTCACCTTGAGAATCTTCTTGGCAACTTTGGGCCACTTGCTTTTGACCAGGATTCCCAGGCCCACAGGGATGAGAAGGGACACTAGAGTGATGCCTGCAGGAAAGGAGACACAGTCATCAGAACTGGACAACTCATTTGCAGCGTGGACCAGCATTCAACTAATTCCTTTGTTAATTTACTGTCAGTGAACTGGTACACACAAACACAATTACATTCTTTATTAATTAAATGAAGTCATAATTAGGACTGATGGTCGGTGAAGGCCATGTCATACTGGAGCTCTTAGTTTGGTTTGACGTCATGGTACATGTGTACATATTGTACATAATCATCCACATCTGTCCAATATTATTCTTTTGCACTCTTATATATACAGACGTATTTTTTTGTACTATTTTAGCTTAACTATTAACTTTATTTGCACTGTCTATACTGTGTGAGTCAGTACATTGGGAGCACGGTGTAAACAAAAAAAACAAAAAAACGGAGCCAAATTCCTTGTATGCGTACATTCTAGCCAACAAAGCCGATTCTGATTCGGAGGGCTAAAGATGTACGGATGTCAGTACATGTTCCTCCCCGGGTGGCGTTCTTACCGATGCTTTGGTACGGGATCTCGATGGTGTCTGCGGACGTCCAGACGGAGGTGTAGATGAGCAGACACAGCGGCATCATACCCAGCGCCAGGATGGAGGAGCACGCAGTCATGCTGATGCTACAGGGAAACACAGATGCAACGTAGGCACAACGTTGGTACGAAGTTCACATTACATTTACATTTAGTCATTTAGCAGTCGCTCTTATCCAGAGCGACTTACAGTAAGTACAGGGACATTCCCCCCGAGGCAAGTAGAGTGAAGTGCCTTGCGCAACGTAATTTAGCACGGCCAGGAATTGAACCAGCAACCTTCTGATTACTAGCCCGATTCCTTAACCGCTCAGCCACCTGACTCCCCTGCAGGTACACTGCTGCGGAAAGAATGAAAGGCTTACGCGAAGATCACAAAATGAGTAGTGTGAGATTGTGAATGTCGGTCTATTGCCTCTCTGTGATAGCGTTGTGCAGCAACACAGCAGATGTTTCAGTGAATGACTTCTGGGTGTTATGACACATCGTAAATACATTAGTCAAATTGGAATTGGTGATCATAAGTGATTACTGAGGTAACTTTTTGTGCTGATAGACAAATTGATAGACAAAACAGATAACACAAATGATGGATTGTCAACAGACATACAGGCGCCTTCTTCACGAAAATAGGCAAACGAATAGGCCTATTGCTCATAATTAGGTCCATATCCTAGCCTCACCTTAGGTCCATATCCCAGCCTCACCTGAGGTCCATATCCCAGCCTCACCTGAGGTCCATATCCCAGCCTCACCTGACGTCCGTACCCCAGCCTCACCTGAGGTCCATATCCCAGCCTCACCTGACGTCCGTACCCCAGCCTCACCTGAGGTCCATATCCCAACCTCACCTGAGGTCCATATCCCAGCCTCACCTGAAGTCCATATCCCAACCTCACCTGAGGTCCATATCCCAACCTCACCTGAGGTCTATATCCCAGCCTCACCTGAGGTCCATACCCCAGCCTCACCTGAGGTCCATACCCCAGCCTCCCAGCCTCACCTGAGGTCCATACCCCAGCCTCACCTGAGGTCCATACCCCAGCCTCACCTGAGGTCCATACCCCAGCCTCCCAGCCTCACCTGAGGTCCATACCCCAGCCTCACCTGAGGTCCATACCCCAGCCTCCCAGTCTCACCTGAGGTCCATACCCCAGCCTCCCAGCCTCACCTGAGGTCCATACCCCAGCCTCACCTGAGGTCCATACCCCAGCCTCCCAGCCTCACCTGAGGTCCATGTCCCCATCCAGCCAGTACGCGATGATGTTGGAGCTGGACCCTCCAGGACAGCAGCCCATGATGATGATGACGACGGCCTGCACAGGCAGCACGTCGAAGGCCAGCGACAGGGCGAAGGCTGTGAAGGGCATTATGCCAAACTGACAGAGGAAGCCGATGAAGATGCCCCAGGGGCGTCGGATGTGGCCCCAGAGCTTGGACGCCTCCACGGTGCAGCCCATGGCGAACATGACCATGGCCAGCATGACCGTCAACACGGTGCTGAGAACCACGCTCAGGATCTGGTTGAAGTTGTCAGGCGGTACCAGGCAGGACTCTCCGGAGCAGACGGTGGCGTTGGGGTGGCAGGCGCCACCGGGAGACGGAGTCGTCATGGGGGAGGCCATAGCGGACTGAGGGGAAGGTGTTGGGAAAAGGCAGGAGATGAGCGGAGGATTCCTGAGGCGTTTGGAGTCGTGATCCTGGGTAGTAGGAGAACGGAGTGCAGGACCCCTGATAGCACCTCTTCTGGTTCTTCCCCTGTATCCACGGTGACTGAGAACGAACGCTTGCAATGCTCGTCTTTAATACTCACCCGCCAATAATTAAAATCGAGGGACGGGAAAAAAAATCAGAGAAAATTAAAAATTAACAGGAAAAACTGTAGTTTGTTATTTTATGAGGTCAGTGTCCAAATGCATGCACATATAAAGATGAATGTCATTGTTTCAGCTTCGGGTACAATAAATGTGATTGCACCATCTTCTTTTTTTTATCAGTCATTGGCCCTTAAAATGTTTATAGTCTTCTTTCAGGCATGGCAATGTAACCCTCAGTTCGGCCCCGCCACCACAGAGAGGATGCTTACTGTGCGTGTGAGCATTCTGGACTGGACGTCACTGCCAATGGGACAGTGACATTAAAAGAAAAAGACTGTGGACTGTAAAGGGAAAAAAACACGTCTCTGTGGGGATGATCCTTGAATTAAGCAAGCTCTACGCCTGTCGCTAAGAAATATGTAACTTTTTAAAAGCCCTGCGACATAGGACAGGAAGAATAAGTTGAGCACGTGGAAGTTGGTCAAAGGCTGAATTAAAAAGTGTGTGTTACAAACTACCTACATTAGAACCTTATTACAAAAGCAGTGCAATGATAGGATAGCTATAAAACAGTGAGTGTGGTTACACAAATCTTAAACGCCATTTTAAGCAATAGGTGACAAGGTGGCATATATGAAAATGAAGATAACAAAAAGGTTGATTATTTAAAACGAGTGAAGTGTGTGTGATAGCTAAACTGACTAGATTCTTGATTTGATATGAAGCAGTTTCATAGGTAGAAGTGTGATTGTTACTGAGGCTGTGTTAACACTGAAGTGAATATCAACATGTTACTGGATGTCCGAGGTGCCCCTATAGGTCCCGTTCTCCTCCCAGGACTTAGTTATTCATTAGAAGAGAGTGAAGACAATGGTTAACAACCATCTATAGTCAGGGAGCGACAGTCCATAGAGCACAAACAAAGCACTGTCCTTTAGATTTTTATTTCAAAACAAAAATCCAAACAATCTCTGCCTGTGCACAGGAAGTACACATCTATAAGTATAAAAAATTTTTTTTAACATTCAATGCACTGTGTGTGTATATATATATATAGGATGATATATAATGACAGGAGACATGCTTGCATGATATTAATACTGAATCCTTCGACTTGATACTAATGATACTTGATACTTCAACAGACATTGAATGCATGTGTTTTGGCACCTCCAGCCTGGACACAGTGTCACAGCCTGGACACAGTACCACAGCCTGGACACAGTGTCACAGCCTGGACACAGTACCACAGCCTGGACACAGTACCACAGCCTGGACACAGTGTCACAGCCTGGACACAGTACCACAGCCTGGACACAGTGTCACAGCCTGGACACAGTACCACAGCCTGGACACAGTACCACAGCCTGGACACAGTATCACAGCCTGGACACAGTATCACAGCCTGGACACAGTGTCACAGCCTGGACACAGTGTCACAGCCTGGACACAGTGTCACAGCCTGGACACAGTACCACAGCCTGGACACAGTACCACAGCCTGGACACAGTACCACAGCCTGGACACAGTGTCACAGCCTGGACACAGTGTCACAGCCTGGACACAGTACCACAGTAGGGTGGGTGAGTCAACAGATCTCCAGTCAGTTTCAACTGTTTTCCATCAGTTGGACACACACACACATTCTTTCTCTCTTCTCGGCAGTCGTAGGTAGCTGATGAGGATGATCAGAAGGACTAGTGTCAGCTTTGTCCCGTGTCCCCAAGCTGGATGTTCCCTGTGACGTGGGCGATAAAACACCTGAGCAGGTATATCCCAGAAAACTGGTTGGAGCTATGGAAGAAAGAGCGAGAGAGAGAGAGAGAGAGAGGGAGGGATGAAGAGAGAGAGAGAGGGAGGGATGAAGAGAGAGAGAGAGAGGGAGGGAGGGATGAAGAGAGAGAGAGAGAGAGAGAGAGAGACAGAGAGAGAGAGAGAGAGAGAGAGAGAGAGAGAGAGAGAGAGAGGGATGAAGAGAGAGAGAGAGAGAGAGGGATGAAGAGAGAGAGATTAGGCGAGTATAGTCACAAAAAAGTCCAATCATCCATTCAAATGAATTAAAGTCTGGACACATGGGTGACTAATGCCTGTACGCCACATTATATGAAATATGTACGCTTTATGTCTACGTGGAAAACATAGATCTAGACACTATATAAGTCTATATAAGTCCATCTAATGGAAATTCAGTATGCATAAGCCACTTTATCTCAGTATCCGTTCGCACTATGTTGACCATTCACACTGCTCATTGGGTGTGCTTTGCCTTCGGCAAGGGCACAACCTTTGTTCTCTCACATATATATTATTTATTATTGTTTATTTTCGCCCCCCTAAGGATCAGTCAATATTTGGACTACATACACAACGGCGGTGTCAAAAGGTTCGTCTTGGTAGCGATTGCGTTGGTTGTATTTTTATTTACGTTCCGTTGCATGGTTTAAGTAGAAATTGCGTTTTTGTGGTGAAAAGTGAAGCTAACGGTGGCTAATTTGCTAGCCACAGTCACTGACGTTACTAACGTCACTAACGTCACGAAAACACGCGTGACTACCTGTAGCAGAACATTCGTTTCGCATCTGTTAACTTGGGGGATAGCTAGGCTAACTATAGCTTTACTCCAAGGCAGCTGCAGAAACGCCACAAGCAAAGAGGCCAGGGTGATAACTATTTACTAATTTTACTTTGTGATGTGAAACACAATTATGAAATGTAATGTACAATATTAGCTGATATTATTAAGGAAGTAGGCCCACATCTACTTTCGGAAACGGTAGTCTACTATTTCACTGAAGCATTAGCATGACATTAGCCTCTGTTGCCCGGGCAACACATACCACAGTGGTCTATGATGCATCTGTTTTCAATCGTTAAAATAAACATTCCTCACAAATACATTTTCTTTGTAGGATTTATTATGACATTACATTACAAGTAAACGATTTGTTGGTGAAATTATCATTACCTGTGGTTTCAAACCAGTGTTGCTCATTGCAACGCTGTAGCCTACGCGAGACACACGACAAAAACATCTAACACAGCTGTTTAGGAAGTCAAACGGCGACAGAACATGTTCGGCACTCCCCTTACTTAAATCAAAAGTCTTTCAATAGGTGAAACTATCTGACTACTAACCTGAACTTCATTGCCACAGCCTAAACTTTGTCAATCTGTTCATGAAAATAATTAATTTCAGTCTAAACCGTACAACGGAACGTTTAATCGAATTCAACCAACGCAATCGCTACCAAGACGAACACAGCAGTAGTCTAGTACTGTACTGTAGTAGTAGAATTTACCGGGGCAGCTTCTCCACACAGGGCTATATCGCATTTTGCGTTGTTACTGACAATGATCGCTACCAGTGAGCTTTTTATGAATGAGCGATTTTCCACTAAATAAATGTCAAGCTTATTTACGTTTTTGGGGCCATTTTTTCAGTTAGCAGATGGTAATGTTTGAATCGCGATTCCATCTTCTACTGCCGGTAACGTCGTAGAATAATCTTCAAAGGGGGTTCTTTATTAATGAATGAATGCAATATGAGTAGGCTAAATGCCTGAAAATATCACAAGAAGGGAAAACTTAAAAGGACGTTTAAGTCATAGAGATTAGGTCAATTTTTACACCGGTCTGCCAAATCTATTCGTTTTGATTCAGCTATGAGGCTGCCTCTTGCAGGGGAAATGAGAAGACATCATATTTCATTCTACACTTAACTCGTATTTTGAGTTGTAAATGAGCAGCAAAAAAATATGCTTTTAAATCTATGTAATCTTTATAAATAATAAGTATGCATTTTTATATAAAATATACAGAAATATCAGTTGTAAAAAACGGACCCCTGTGCAACCGACGCAAGCAAGCACACCCTACAATTTCCCCAGAAATTGTACCCTCTCTAGTTATTCTTATTTTTATATATATTTTATTTTATATTTAAATTGTTGTATTCTTAGATTGCTTAGTTCTTAGAAATAGTTAAACTTTTGTACTTTTACTTAATTTAAGATATATGTTTAGTGTTTTGCACCTCCCTGCCACAGTAAATTCCGTGTTTGTATAACATACATGGCGAATAAACCGAATTCTGATTCTGATTCTATATAAAACAGTGTATTACATTTACATTTAGCAGACGCTCTTATCCAGAGCGACTTACAGTAAGTACAGGGACATTCCCCCCGAGGCAAGTAGGGTGAAGTGCCTTGCCCAAGGACAGAACGTCATTTGACACGGCCGGGAATCGAACCAGCGACCTTCTGATTACTAGCCCGATTCTCTAACCGCTCAGCCACCTGACTCCCCGGTGTATCTGTGTGCTGTAGAAAAGGTACCATAAAGGGGCCCTTAAATGTACAGAGCATGAGTGAGGTGCTTTGGCATGTGCCTGAACAGTGAGGACATCCAGAGTACGGTACAGTGGTATATGGTCTGTGAAGTAGCTGCCTGGCCCGTCTTATCACCGTGTTATCTGTGGAAGCCGTGTTTCTGACATCTGTCCTTTTATGTAAGTGTAGGCAGCCTAAACAATCTCAAGGCCAAGGCAGGGCTCTGACTCAAATTCAAACTGCAACCTCCCCCCCCCCCCCCCCCCCCCCCATGCATACCAGCCTGTAATCTTATCTTATCTGTTAACTGATAGCCATCTGATCCCATTTCAATGCTGACATAATTCACAGTTGAACCTTATTTCCAATCTGATAAGAATGTAGATTTCCAGTTTACTGTACAATATCTTGTATAAGGCTAATCGAACCATATTTACATTTAGTCATTTAGCAGACGCTCTTATCCAGAGCGACTTACAGTAAGTACAGGGACATTCCCCCGAGGCAAGTAGGGTGAAGTGCCTTGCCCAAGGACACAACGTCAGTTTGCATGACCAGGAATTGAACTGGCAACCTTCGGATTACTAGCCCGATTCCCTCACCGCTCAGCCACCTGACTCCCCCACTTCACCATATCCAACATGGATTGAAGAACTTCCTTCAACACTAATTTAGTTGGCAGTTGTGATGCATGGTTAGGTTTGGATTCCATCATTTTGTAACTTAAAAGGTAATGCTTATGAAGGATTTATCATTAAGAGTGTGGACTAAAACTCTCTCCAGAATGGACAATATTGAAACTGACACTGTCTGTGTGTGTGTGTCTGTCCTTGTGCGTGTTTGTGTGTCTGTATCTGCGTGTGTGTGTGTGTCCTGCTCTCACCTGACCAGGAAGGGTTGGGGGAAGCAGCCTGTGCTCTGAGTCCTGATGACGTCCTGCAGGTGCAGCAGGTGAGTGAGCAGCTGCCCCTTGCCACTCTTATCGATCTTAGTCACCACAATCTGGAAACAAACCATGTTCGCAAAATGCTCCTGAGGGCGGGTTGGTGTTAGAGAGACTAAAACAGCTTAAGCCTGCCAGCTAGTGGTCAGCAAAGGAAACTACAGCTACAGTGAGAATATGACAATGTGGGGCCATTGAAGGAGATGCACTTCAAACTAATTTAGTTTACCGACTCGTGCCAAAGAAAACTCTGTGGTCTAAAACCAAGAGACTGTGCTCGTCCTCCAGTAAGAGGTTGTAGACCATTTAACCTCCCGAACACTTTAATTTCCAGTCGCTACATTTGACTATTCTTCATCCATCCATTCATCTGCCTGCACTTCTCCCTGTTCAGCAGCACATGGTCTTTATTCAAGTCCCCAGCCTTCTCACAATCTTAGTTATGGTCAAAGTGCTTAATAACCCAAAATCATAAATAATTCATTCTAGAGTGCATTAAGTGCAGACAGCTTCTCAGTAATGACTTTATGCGCTGGCATTTCAGCGGGCGGGTAGTTTTAAATAGCTGAGAGGGACAAGAGGGTTGGTTCAGCAATCATTAGTTTCCGAACAGCGTGATGGAGCCACGATTTAAAGACATAATCAGCACATATTTCAAATTGGTTGATGAGCTCGAAAAAAGGTCTTTACAAAGGAATGTGGGCGTGTGGGCAGGGGGCAGGGAGTGTGGGCAGGGCGTGTGGGCAGGGCGTGCGGGAAGGGCGTGTGGGCAGGGGACAGGGAGTGTGGGCAGGGGGCAGGGAGTGTGGGCAGGGTGTGTGGGCAGGGGGCAGGGCGTGTGGGCAGGGGGCAGGGCGTGGGGGCAGGGCGTGTGGGCAGGGCGTGTGGGCAGGGGGCAGGGCGTGTGGGCAGGGGTGCGGGCAGGGGGCAGGGCGTGTGGGCAGGGCATGTGGGCAGGGCGTGCGGGCAGGGGGCAGGGAGTGTGGGCAGGGCGTGTGGGCCGGGCGTGTGGGCTCTTCTCTCACCGCGTACGGTCGTCTGAACTCCTCGCACATCTCCAGGGCGATCATGTCCGCCTTCAGAAGACCGACGCAGCCGTCCACCAACAGGAAGGTTCTCACCAAACTGACAAAGGAAGAGTTCAACTCACCTCTATTCAACCACAGGCTTGTAAAAATATACTAAAAACCTATACAGAGCTTTTTTTTTTATTTATATAGAAACACACATAACTAACCCTAACCCACATAACAGTACAACCTTCTAATAAACACACATATAACAGACTGAGTCTTGATGTGGCCCTACTTTTTGCGGGTCTCCAGATATGGCTCCACCATCTCCACAAAGTCTTTGGGGGCCTTGTGTCCGTAGCCCGGCATGTCTACCATGGTGAACGCCTTCCCCACTTTGAAGAAGTTCATCTTCTTTGTGTGCCCCTAGGGGATGAGAAGATCGGATAAAGACTAACAGCCCAGATACTAGATACATACTGAAGGTTCTCCCTGATGTGCAACTAACTCCTGACTGATGGATGAATGATCTAACAACAGCTCTGACTGGTCTGACTAAGCAGAATAATGACTTTGATAACCGTGACTGATGATAATCACCATCTAGCTTTTCTCTTCACCAATCTGCTCAGCTCATCATAAATCGGTCGGCATCAACATTTACATTTAGCAGACGTTCTTATCCAGAGCGACTTACAGTAAGTACAGGGACATTCCCCCGAGGCAAGTAGGGTGAAGTGCTTTGCCCAAGGACACAACGTCAGTTGGCATGACCGGGAATCGAACTGGCAACCTTCGGATTACCAGCCCGATTCCCTCACCGCTCAGCCACCTGACTCCCACATTTCCAACACATCCCACATATCCAACATATCGTACTGCAGTGCTGTGGTGTTTATTTGGATGTGTGTCCACTCACCGGCGTTTTGGACACTCTGACCTCCACCTCAGGAGCCAGGGAGAACAGAGCTTTGAGGAGAGAAGACTTTCCCACGTTACTCCTGCCGACAAAACACACCTGGAAACACAGAGTCAGGTGGTTGAGCGGTTAAGGAATCGGGCTAGTAATCAGAAGGTTGCCAGTTCGATTCCCCGCCGTGCCAAAATGATGTTGTGTCCTTGGACAAGGCACTTTACCCTACTTGCCTCGGGGGATTGTCCCTGTACTTACTGTAAGTCGCTCTGGATAAGAGCATCTGTTAAATGACTAAATGTAACACCCGGCAAAGTTACACAATGACCTCATCCGCTAGGTGAAATATAGCTTACAGCTAAATAACTAACTACTGGCTTTCACTTTGAGGTGGACATGATAGCCTAGATTTTCAGGCTTTGGATAAAAGCTGATGCCTAAATGAATACAGATGTAATGTGTTTACTAAGTAGCTGGTATTTTAACGGCCCTAAGACTGAAAGTAGCGCTAACGCACCGAGCAGTCATTTGCATCGTTCATACGTCTATGGCCATCACGTCTACAGGAGTCCCACAGGGACGGGGTGTTGGTGCTACTGCAGCCATCAATCTCCCAGACACAGGACGGATGGATGAGAGCCTCTCCCCCCGAGGCCTGGGATATAAATCACTCTGACAGTGGAGGGATGGAGAGGGAGAAAGAGGGAGAGAAAGGGGGCTGGGGAGATGGAGAGAGGGCGAGATGGTGTGGGAGAGAGAAAGGGGGTAGAGAGAGATGGAGAGAGGGCGAGATGGAGTGGGGGAGAAAGAGAAGGAGAGGGGCAGAGACGGAGAGAAAAAGAGAGGGAGGGAAGGATGGAGAGATCGAGAAGGAGAGAGAGGATGAACAGTAACTAAAACTGCATGTCTCTGATCAACGCCCTGCCCTCTTCACAAAGCTTTCCCTCCAGAGCCTGAGGCCACATCAAAGCTACAGGGTTATGGATATGTTCCTCTTCTTTTTTAAGGCAACGGCAGCGAATAGAAGGATTACAGTCCTTTAAATATGCATGAGGCTGAACTAAAGAAGAAGACAGAGATAGAGTATTTATTCGGACTATTCCTTGCTAGTACATTTCCTTCAGAGCCCATTCATCAACACACACTCATAGACACACATTCATAGACACACACTCCTCCCCAAACACACAAACACTCAGACTTTCTCCCCCAGCATGAAGTCATGCAAGTGTGCTCTCACTCTCTCACCCTCTCACTCTCTCTAAAACACACACACACACACACACACACACTTCCCCCCTTACTATGTTCCCCTCACTGACCTCTGGCTGGTTGAGGTTGGGAGTGTGCTCCATCCTCACAGCTGAGGCGAGGTAATCCATCTTGTGAGAAGGAGAGGGAGAAAACAGCTTCTCAGCCAGGGTTAGGGCTTCCATGCTGGGCTGGAAGAGTTGAAACTGGCTCCTGTCCACAGAGCCAGCCAGGTGGGCCTCCAGGTCACTAAAGGGGAACAGAAGAGCCTGGAGCTTCCTCTGGGGCAGCAGGGAGGCCTGCTGGATGGAGGCCAGGTTGTGGAAACGACGTGGACACGTCAGCTTGTGAGGCAAGCTCCAACCTAGAGCCTCCACCTGCAGACACGCTTGAAGTCTCTGGCAGAACATAATCTCACAGTCTTCAGTTGCGACGCGTTCTCTATCTCTGAGTGAAAAAGGGGGCAACATTGTGGTACAGTGATTGCGTGGCAGTTTGGAACGACATTTTGTAGGTGTTTTGGTACACTTTCTGATAGGCTACATTAACTTTTGGATCATTTCAAGACAGGTTGTCTAGCAGGTAGAAACAGCCTGTCATCAGCTAGCCAGCTAGAATCAAGTGTTCTGGTTTACACTGCCAGTGGGGGTAGCCATTTCGTAAAACTAGCAAGGTATGCTGTTAGCCGTAATATGCCCTTACTATATAAACTCTGACCGTAGGCTGGAAAAAATCAAAACACAGCCACATAAATAGCATGATACGATTCAAATATATACACATTGGCTAACATTTTAATGGTTTCCCATACCTACATGAATGTGGAAACATCCTACACGTTTCATTTAGTCGAAAGGCAGTCCATTTATGGTGAATGTCAGTTATTTGCTGCGATCTATCGCATTTTTTTTATCCTACGACCTCCATGTTGGAAATCTGGTGTACCTCTTAAGTGTGTCCGACTGAAACAACGGAAATAGTTATATGTACCGCCTACAATTATATTAATTAATTCTACATTGGAAGTGAATCGGTATTAATACTTGACATATTTGATCATCTTGGCCTACTTTCAATGAATGAAAAAACAATAAATAAATATTGATCTAAAAATCATCATCTTAAAAAAATCATACATATTTGATTTATACTTTAGGCATTAAACTAAATGTAACATTCCATTATCATGTAGTGTCTTGTTTATGTTTCCATGCCATTATTTAGAAACCCTAAATCCTGGAGTGGACCCAACTACATGTATACAGTTGATACATGGCTGTTTGAAGAAAAAGAAAACTCCCGGAGATTTGTAATGCTATTGGAACTTTCTTGACCTCACCCATCCACTCTTTTGGAACAAAACATCCCCTTTCTAAAGCAGAAGCTGTCAAGTATATCATATGTCACCCTCTTGAACGGGATTAGTAGGGATTAAGACGATGACATTTAAATACAGCAAGCCAAAGAAACATCGTAAATTTGATTATAGGAGGTGGTAGATGATAAGAGCGACTCCAGGCAGAGCCTTCTCCCCCCACGACATTCCTTTACTTTGAGCCTCACCGAAGACCGTTGCCCCCCCCCCCCCAAAAGTAGACCTGATCTGGAGTGGTTCTGCTTTCATTCAAGCACTGTTCGGGAAAGGTTATTATGGGCTGGTCATGCGCAACTGGCAGTTAGGTTGACATAGAAAGTCGATCGGTTCAATGACAGTACACAACATATCACAGACTATATCGGCACTCGTTTTTGATTATTATTTCTAAAAATAATTCTTTATGAAACAACTTTTTTTTCTCTGGTGTTCTTCTGGTTTTAGTAAGAACGCCATCTCACTATAAAATTTTTCCTTAGCCCCTCTGGGTGGCAGTGTTGACCCGTTAAAAACTCCCTCCGGCTGCTAGAATGTATCACCCATCACCTTGTTCAATTATCTCTAACCTGCAATTAGTTTATCAACCACCCACTGAGCCCCCTGAAAATCACCCCCATGATTTATGCTGGAACACACAAGCTAACCTAAAGACATCCTATCTCTCTGTTAATACCTTCCACCATACATTTTTCTACTATCTTCACACACAAATGCCCAGAATGCTCACTATCCCATCAACCATCGCTCACTCATCTAACGGCTAGCTGTGTGATGCATGACACTACGATATAGATGAAGTGTTTGTGTAATAAAAAAAATAACAAAAAAGGGAAAATGTTTGTGAGTGTGAATTCTCTGAATTACTTCTAGTTAGCATCATTGCACAGGGCAGATAGAACAAGAAAAACCAGCGGTACACATTCCTACAGGAGTGACCACCGAGCACCGCTGATGGGTGATATTTACAGATGACTGTTATTACCTACAAAACGTCAGCTGGGCCTTTCATACGGCAACTAACACAATAGAGAGGCGGGCTTGATCGTTAAACACTCTGAACTACACGTTCCCTCTGTTAGGAAAGAGGCATTTACAGGGGAATGAGACAGTGAAAGATATACAGCCTCAACATAGGGAGAGGGAAAGAGAGGGAGAGAGGGAGGGAGGGAGGGAGGGAGGGAGGGAGAGGGAGGGAGGGAGGGAGGGAGGGAGAGGGAGGGAGAGGGAGGGAGGGAGGGAGGGAGAGGGAGGGAGGGAGAGGGAGGGAGGGAGGGAGGGAGGGAGGGAGAGGGAGGGAGGGAGGGAGGGAGGGAGGGAGAGGGAGGGAGGGAGGGAGGGAGGGAGGGAGAGAGAGAGAGGGAGGGAGGGAGGGAGGGAGGGAGGGAGAGGGAGGGAGGGAGGGAGGGAGGGAGGGAGGGGGAGGGAGGGAGGGAGGGAGGGAGAGGGAGGGAGGGAGGGAGGGAGGGAGGGAGGGAGAGGGAGGGAGGGAGGGAGGGAGGGAGAGGGAGGGAGGTAGGGAGGGAGGGAGGGAGGGAGAGGGAGGGAGGGAGGGAGGGAGGGAGAGGGAGGGAGGGAGGGAGGGAGGGAGGGAGGGAGGGAGAGGGAGGGAGGGAGGGAGGGAGGGAGAGGGAGGGAGGGAGGGAGGGAGAGGGAGGGAGGGAGGGAGGGAGGGAGGGAGGGAGGGAGGGGGAGGGAGGGAGGGAGGGAGGGAGGGAGAGGGAGGGAGGGAGGGAGGGGGAGGGAGGGAGAGGGAGGGAGGGAGGGAGGGAGGGAGGGAGAGGGAGGGAGGGAGGGAGGGAGGGAGGGAGAGGGAGGGAGGGAGGGAGGGAGAGGCAGGGAGGGAGGGAGGGAGAGGGAGGGAGGGAGGGAGGGAGGGAGGAGAGGGAGGGAGGGAGGGAGGGAGGGAGGGAGGGAGAGGGAGGGAGGGAGGGAGGGAGAGGGAGGGAGGGAGGGAGGGAGGGAGGGAGAGGGAGGGAGGGAGGGAGGGAGGGAGGGAGAGGGAGGGAGGGGAGGGAGGGAGGGAGGGAGGGAGGGAGGGAGGGAGGGGGAGGGAGGGAGGGAGGGAGGGAGGGAGGGAGAGGGAGGGAGGGAGGGAGGGAGGGAGGGAGAGGGAGGGAGGGAGGGAGGGAGGGAGGGAGGGAGGGAGGGAGAGGGAGGGAGGGAGGGAGGGAGGGAGGGAGAGGGAGGGAGGGAGGGAGGGAGGGAGGGAGGGAGAGGGAGGGAGGGAGGGAGGGAGGAGAGGGAGGGAGGGAGGGAGGGAGGGAGGGAGAGGGAGGGAGGGAGGGAGGGAGGGAGGGAGAGGGAGGGAGGGAGGGATGGAGGGAGGGAGGGAGGGAGGGGAGGCAGGGAGGGAGGGAGGGAGGGAGGGAGGGAGAGGGAGGGAGGGAGGGGAAGAGGGAGGGAGGGAGGGGGATGTGAGGATGGAGAGAGGCCTCTGGCTCTCTCATGGCTTTGTCGCCCCCATCGTTCAGCGTGAGCCAGCAGATCAAATGCCAGACCAATCAATCATCAGCAAGCAGACATCTATAGTGGCAGCCATGATGGCCTTTAGATCCCCAGAGAGGGTATCAATAAAATAAAAAGAGAAAATCATAAAAAATGGATCGTGCTCAAACAACCCACCCCACCCATTCTATCATGCTCTATAAGTCTTCTCTTCTCCATCATCTCTGTTGCTCTTGTCCTCTCTCTCTATTTTGTCCACTTTCTCTTTCTGTCTCTTGCTCTTTTTTATCGGTCTCTCTCTCTCTTCCTCTCCTTCATAATGCAGAGCTTTTCACAGCTCTCTGATTGATGAGATGCAGACAGACAGTGCCGTCTGTATAGTGAGCACCCACACAGCAGGCTTGTGCTCTTCCTGGTGTGGCTTTGTGGCACAGGGAAAAAGTCCAGCTGCACTGGCTAACACCCACCCACACACACTTACGACAAACTCACACACACACACACAAGGACAGATGACGTTTAATCTGACATTGAATTATCACACACTTTGACCTGGCCTTGCCTGGCAGGGCCTAT